>NC_089770.1:13216000-13221000 GCF_040412425.1 Macrobrachium rosenbergii | reverse complement strand
GCAGGGGTGGGTGGCTGTGTCATGTCTCCCCTACCGTCACCTGGGGAGGACAAACAAGATCCACTTGAATTATATATATATATATATATATATATATATATATATATAATTATAATCACTCTGACAGGTGATTTATATATCAAAAACCACATGGAAGAAATGAAAAACAGTTGTCAATCTTGACCGGTGTCAGCTTCACTGCTAGGCCATCATCAGAAATATATAATTATATATATATATATATATATATATATATATATATATTTATAAATACATATATATATAATATATATATATATATATATATATATATATATATATATATATATATATATATATATATATATATATATATATATATATATATATATATATACTGTAATATGTGTATATATATATATACATAATATATTATATATATATATATATATATATATATATATATATATTCATCATGCATTAGAAAAAGAAGTTAAGTATACCTTAGTTTTACCAGACCACTGAGCTGATTAACAGCTCTCCTAGGGCTGGCCCGAAGGATTAGACTTATTTTACGTGGCTAAGAACCAATTGGTTACTTAGCAACGGGACCTACAGCTTATTGTGGAATCCGAACCACATCATAGCGAGAAATGAATTTCTATCACCAGAAATAAATTCCTCTAACTCTACATCATGCATTAGAAGCAAAGACGATAAACATAAAATAAATAATCACTGAACAGATAAATGAAGATAAAACGTACCCCTTTTAAACACATACACACACACACGCGCATATCACTGACCTTAAAACGACAATCATTCAGAGCAGACTTACGAACATACAGGCCTAAAAGAAACAAGATTTAACAAACTTAGAACCACAAATAATATTATGTCCATTCACAAAGACAGGAATTACTTCTCGCTATCCGCCAGATTCCACTCTGTCAGATCAACAGGGCCGTCTCTCTGATGTGGCAGAAATAAAAGAGAGGAAGCGGGAGATGCGATCGAGTGATTGGGGAGGCCTTAGGCCTACGCAGAGGCGGAAATAAGAGAAATTGGGCGTGATCTGTCTCGCTGGGTTAATTCTGATCTTATCTTCTGAAAAGGTTTTGCGCTTTATTCTCTTTATCTCTCTCTCTCTCTCTCTCTCTCTTTTAGCTTGTCACTATAGTAATGTTATTTATCTATCTTTACATGTGTATTATATACTTATATATTACATAATTATATAAAATATATCATTAATATACATATAATATACATATACATTAATATACATATAAATTATATATATATATGTATATAAATTATATATACATATATATATATATATACATATATATATATATATATATATATATATATATATATATATATATATATATATATATATATATTTTATATATATGCATTGTATTTGTATTTGTACATACATATACATATATATATGTATATATATATATATATATATATATATATATATATATATATATATATATATATATATAATTATATATATATATAGTGTGTCCATTTTACATATGTATATACATAAATATGTATATAATACATATATATATATATATATATATATATATATATATATATATATATATATATATATATATATATATATATTTTATTATACAATCCAACTCTATGTCTCCCACTCCACAAAAATAATTTATAGGAGATACGACCTTTTCTCAAATTCATATTTCACAAAAGATATGAAAACGCAGCCCTCACGGCCATTTTCTCCCCTCGTGATCTCGCGCAGAATAATTAGCTGGATACCCGCCATGTAAGTTACGAGTTATGCCCGGGTCAATGGGATCGATTCCGTGCACCAGATTACTAGACAAGCAAGAAGGTATTGATTATGTTAACAAATATAATTCAGATTAAAACTTTCAGTTTCATCAGGATGTGTGCGTGTTTGTGTGTGTGTCTGAGAGAGAGAGAGAGAGAGAGAGAGAGAGAGAGAGAGAGAGAGAGAGAGAGAGATCAAACACCCATTTCCTGTAACGATATTGCAACATTCCTTTGCTACTGGGAAGAGGGCTTTGCAAGACGATGATAATATTAGGCGCCAAAGGAGGGATATGGGGACATCAGAACGCACTGTGCTGTTGCTTCCTCTCTCTCTCTCTCTCTCTCTCTCTCTCTCTCTCTTACACAAACACTTACACGGAACCATGCTCTCTTGCACATAAAAATATGTACTTCCTTTAGCTTCCCTCTCTCTCTCTCTCTCACTCACACAGAGCATTAACTGTTACTCACATGCACATTTTCTCTCTCCGCCCTATCTCTCTCTCTCTCTTTTACACAAACATTCTTGCGCATAAAAATATGTACTTCCTTTAGCATCCTCTCTCTCTCTCTCTCTCTTTCTCTCTCTCTCTCTCTCTCTCTCTCTCTCTCTCAGTCATGCAAAAACGCAAACTTACAGGTGCACACTCACTTATAATTAGCATACACACCTATAAGCACACGTACACACGAAGACGCACAGACATATGCGCACGCGTGAGCGCGCGCATTCCCGCACGAGGCAAAAGATTGCAGGAAGGAAGTCGAAATGAGTGAGCAGGAAAATGTGATCAGGTTTCTGAAGAGAGAGAGAGAGAGAGAGAGAGAGAGAGAGAGAGAGAGAGAGAGAGAGAGAGAGAGAGAGAGAGAATGTGCAAATTGAAAAAAAGAGAGGAAGGGTGATAATTTATAAGTTCAGAGGCTGAAACGAAGGAGGAACGATCAAATGAGAGAGAGAGAGAGAGAGAAAGAGAGAGAGAGAGAGAGAGAGAGAGAGAGAGAGAGAGAGAGAAAGAGGTCGGGGTTGGCTAGCTATAACCAGAGCAGATATACAAATGGCATCTTGTTATTGTCCGCATTGTCAGCCTCGAACGTAAACCACAGCACAACCGCCCCATTGTTATGAATGAGACGGTGGGCTGCGCCAGATCAATGCGAGATAAATTTAGCGGTGACCGCTGCCGCCGCTTGAGATGACTCCCGGTATTTAAGGTATAAATTCTTTATTATTTTTTCACTAATATACGAAAGCCTGAAGCTTTCGAAGTTTGCACCACAGAGGGATAATCTTTGATATCATAATTACAGGATTTAAGTTCGTAATGATGACAGTAATTACCGTGCGTGCTAGCGGCTTTCAAGAGCAGCGCATGCGCACCACAGGAATGTGAGGAAGGGGCTTTAGAAGCAAGACCCGTCATGTTATGTCATCTTTGAATATAAACACTCAGTATTACAGATGGCCAGTAAAGAGTTGTCGAGAGTATTGTTACATTAATTTCCGCTAGCACTGGTACAATTTATAATAATAATAATAATAATAATAATAATAATAATAATAATAATAATAATAATAATAATAATAATAATAATAATAATCTCCCAAAATTAAATACCATATGGTATCCTGTCCCTGAAATTAATATAATTTTCTTTCTTCTCTCTGTCTTTATATCTTAAATCATCTTGGAAAATTGGGTATTTCCCGATTAATCCACCACTTGACCCTAGTTTGAGTAACCTTGACTAGCATTCCAGATCTCAGCCATAATGGTAACATGGGCATTCCTTGATATCTCCGTCACTCGACCCAAGTTTGAGTAACCTTGACCACCATTTCAGGGTCACAAGGCTAGTGTCCTTTAAAGAAAACAAGTAAAAAATGCGCCCAAGTTTCTTCGGCGCAATCGAGATTTCTGTACATCGATTAATCAAGGCCACCGAAAATAGATCTATTTTTCGATGGTCTCGGCATAATGGTGGATGAGCTGCGGCCCATGAAACTTTAACCACGGCCCGGTGGTGGCCTGGCCTATATCGTTGCCAGACGCTCCATTATGACTAATTTTAACCTTAAATAAAATAAAAAATACTGAGGCTAGAGGGCTGCAATTTGTCATGTTTGATGATTAGAGGGTGGATGACCAATATATCAATTTGCAGCCCTCTAGACTCAGTAGTTTTTATGATCTGAGGGCGGACAGAAAAGGTGTGGACAGAAAAAGTGCGGACAGACAAAGCCGACACAATAGCTTTCTTTTCAGAAAACTAAAACTAACTTTTAAACAATTTTTCCGTTAAAGGAATTACATGTAACCTTATATAATTCAGAAATTACAGTGATGGTGCTTTTACTGATGGAAATTGCCGAGGGTTAGTTGATTATGAAAACTGAATTTTTATTCTATTAGGAATTCTATTCTTGTTTCTGTTTTTCCCAACGACATAACATTCCTTCCTTCCTTCAGGAAGCAGTTCATTTATCGGTTCGTTTGTGATTAAGCCTCTAAACCCTTTTCCTTGCCGCTTTATTTTTATTTTTTTTTTTAGCTTTCCTCAGGAGAGCTTATTTACATAGTTTCAAAGTTCGTGCAGCAAGAAACATACTCAAAGACACGTGTATAAAGACACACGAAATGATAAGACTCCGGAGTTAAAAGAATAAAAAAAAAGCTGGATCCAGGTCATTGCCGGTGACCTTCCTCCGTAATGAAACTCTTAATGACCTGAAACTCCATCCGGTTGCAGAAGTAAAATTGCGAAGACTTCATATTTGCATTTTTTTTTTTTGCTCTAATTCGACGGCGAAATGTTGTCCAAAGGCATTTTCTCTTTTTAATACAGAATTCTAAAATGAAGTTCAACATAACTGCTTTTTTTTTTTTTTTAGTTTAATTAAGAGTGAGTTCATACTGCAGTAAAATATGTCGTAAACATGTCCCAAAAACGTCGGCTACTTGTCGTACACACCTCACAAACATGTTGGATACAAATCAATGACTTGGTAGTATGTTAACACAGAATTCTAAACTGAAATTCAACATAACTACATTTTTTTTAGTTCAACTAAAGGTGCGTCCATACTTCGGTAAAACATGTCACTAACATGTCCCAAACACCTCGGCAACTTATCACACGCACCTCACAAGCATATTGGATACAAGTCAACGACATGTTGGTAGTCCTGACCCGTG
>NC_089770.1:13191000-13213500 GCF_040412425.1 Macrobrachium rosenbergii | reverse complement strand
CTCTGCTCGTAAGTGTGGTAAAGTGTTTTAGAGGCCTGGTGTGGACCTTAACTTGGACCATCAAATATTTAAGTATAAAAAATAAAATTTATTTAAGGGTGAATTCTGAAATATATAATAAAACTGGTCTTATGAGAACTTATGAAACAGAATACAGTTTATTTCAAAAAAAATTTGGAAAAACCAAATAAAATTTATTCCGCAGGACATTTTGAGCTATAAAATAATTTTTATCATTCCTCAGGAAATTTGAAATGTGAAATGAAATTATCATCATAAAACTCCAGGAAGGCTAAACAGATGCCCAAATTTAGCCCAGGTTGGAAGAAAACAAGGAATAGAAATTGGGAAGAAAAAAAATAATAAACTGAGAGAGAGAGAGAGAGAGAGAGAGAGAGAGAGAGAGAGAGAGAGAGAGAGAGAGAGAGAGAGAGAACTTGCAATACACATACATATAGAGTGATATGCTTTGACATCCCATTTTCTGAGAGAGAGAGAGAGAGAGAGAGAGAGAGAGAGAGAGAGAGAGAGAGAGAGAGAGAGAGAGAGAGAGAGAGAGAGAGCTTATAATACATATAGAAGAATGATGTGCTTTTGCACCACAGAGAGAGAGAGAGGGGAGAGAGAGAGAGAGAGAGAGAGAGAGAGAGAGAGAGAGAGAGAGAGAGAGAGAGAGAGAGAGCTTATAATACATATACAAACAGAATGATGTGCTTTAACACCACATACAGAGAGAGAGAGAGAGAGAGAGAGAGAGAGAGAGAGAGATCAGAATCTCCATTATTACAGTCCAAAGTGGTGTGATGGACATAGCCCTAATATAAAAATCTCACACTGAGTCTCTTTCTTATTTATTAAACCTAATTCTTCTCTGTTATCTTTTTTTTCGGGAGACCTTTTTTCTTTTTTTGCTTTCATCTTCCCCGGGACCAGTTCTTGCACACGTCATGGCCAATGACCTTTCCCATCTCTCTCTCTCTCTCTCTCTCTCTCTCTCTCTCTCTCTTCTTCTTCTTCTTCTTCTTCTTCTTCTCTTGGTCTCTTTCTCGGTGAGTGCTGAAAAAAAGAGGATTTTGAGGAAGACAAAATATGTGATAAAGATTAGTGGAAGGAAGGAGGATGAATTGGATAAAACAGGATAAAGGAAGATATGGAGAAGAAGAAACGAAAGAATGCATAAAAGAAACTAAAAGAGAGAAAAGGATACAGGAGAATTCTTATAAAAATTATACAAAAAAAACAAAAATATTCTTAAAAATGGAAATATTCAAATACTCAAAAAATGAAAACCTAAAACTGGAGAAAATGATATTGGGGGAGGAATCGGTACTCACAAAAGACTAAGCACTATTAAAATACCTTTAAAAATTCAAGAAAATACAATTTAAAAAGAACCTCAATAGATCAAGAACTGTTGAACTGTACTGAAAAAACAGAAGAAAAAACTATTACAAACAATCTTAGTCTTTTAAGATTCTTTGTCTTTTCAGACTGTTTTTAAAATACCAAGAGAGAATAAAACAAATAAATAAAAAGACTTTTGAGGTAAATTTTAATTAAGAACATAAAAGCAAAGAGAAAAAAATTAAGACTTAAAAGTAATCAAGTCTTCATGATGAAAAAGACAGTAGGATAAAGACTATTTTGTTTAAAAGTTTAACTCTCAAAAGACCAAGGATTAAAAAGACACACTAAAGAAGCAGAAAAAACACACACAAAAGACTCAGATATATCAAAACGCCTCTCAAAAAAAAAGGAAGGCTGTTGTTAAGAGATTAGTCTTAGATGGAACCGCAAGATACAAGGAAGCAGAGTCAATGAAAATGCAAATAGCAAACGGGGGTGATTGGTTCCTCCCGAAAATAGATAGGGAAAGGGTCTCCTTTATCTCTCAAAGGTTGGTAAGATGACTGGGAAGGTCTTCATTGCCCTTGAGAGAGAGAGAGAGAGAGAGAGAGAGAGAGAGAGAGAGAGAGAGAGAGAGAGAGAGAGAGAGAGAGAGAGAGAGAATATTTATCGCGCTAGATCTTAAGCGAAAATAGATTAGCCTTGTAATCGTAGGGTTGGTAATATCAAGACAGGTTAAGAGAGAGAGAGAGAGAGAGAGAGAGAGAGAGAGAGAGAGAGAGAGAGAATATTTATTGCCATAGATCTTCAGCGAAAACAGATCAGCCTTGTAATCACAGGATTGGTAGTATCGTGACAGGTTGAGAGAGAGAGAGAGAGAGAGAGAGAGAGAGAGAGAGAGAGAGAGAGAGAGAGAAAGAGAAAGCTTCTAATACATATATAGGCGTAGTGCTATGCCTTTTACACCACATTTTCCTAGAGAGAGAGAGAGAGAGAGAGAGAGAGAGAGAGAGAGAGAGAGAGAGAGAGAGAGAGAGAGAGAGAGTTCTAATACATAATAATGTAGGCATAGTGATATGCCTTTTACACCACATTATCCTAGAGAGAGAGAGAGAGAGAGAGAGAGAGAGAGAGAGAGAGAGAGAGAGAGAGCCTTTACATATATGGCATAGTGATATGCCTTACACCACATTTTCCCTACAGAGAGAGAGAGAGAGAGAGAGAGAGAGAGAGAGAGAGAGAGAGAGAGAGAGAGAGAGAGAGAGATAATAACAGCACGGCTTATACGCCACTCACGCAACTTAAACACCTGGAAATAACAGGTGGGATATTAAACACACACAGCGGTGGTGGGTGTACTGTATATATATTTGCATACATTTCGTCCCAAATTATGACGACCCCCGAATTTAGGACCCAGAATTTAGGAACCCCGACTTTAGCATTCATAAGCGTTTTGCGTTGATGGAACATAACAGCGCACTTTGGGCGTGACAAATGAAATGGCGTTTAGCGTATTCATTTTTTTGTTTTGTTTTTTGATTTGCTTTTTTTCAATAACTGTGCGTCGCTTTAATGTATTAGGCTTCGTGTTATTAAGTGTGTTATTTAATGTTTTTCTTTCCTCTTTTATGTATTTATCTTAGATCAATTGCTCTTTCTTGTTACGAGAATTTGTGAGCCCTCACAAACATTATATATATATATATATATATATACAGTATATATATATATATATATATATATATATATATATATATATATATATATATATATATTTGTATGTGTGTGATTTTTGTCACACCGTGATTTATATAGTATTTTGTGAAGTTAAAATGTCGCTTAATATCAATTGTCACGCTACTGGGAATATCTCGATGGGAATTAACACCGAAGGGGAACTTAAAGTGATAAATGGATCGGAGACCCGGCGGTTTCCATCCATTTATCACTTTAAAAATCCCCTTCGGTGTTAATTTATCGGGGATATTCCTGAATGAGTGGATTGATATTAAGATGACATTTGAGCTTCATGAATATATATATATATATATATATATATATATATATATATATATATATATATATATATATATATATATATATATATATATATATATATATATACTGTATATATACATATCTATATATGTATATATATATATATATATATATATATATATATATATATATGTTTCCGTGGTGGCGTAGTGGTAAGGTTCTTGCCTACCAGTCAGAGAGAACTGTGGTTCAAATCCCGCCACTTACTGGTGGCTTGGGAGGCAACATTGCATAAAACCTGGTGGCCCGCCAACCTAGCGGTCTGAAAACTCGAGGGGGTTAGTAAGAAAATAGGTATCAGCCCTCGGGCTGGGGTGTTAAACAGTGGGCCTGGCGACACACTGGCCACGAGTCTTTGGCAACGGCTCTTCTCCCACACTATGCTCACAAATATTAAGCCACACAATACCTTGATACAGAATTCAGTGTACCTTTGAAGTAACTTATACCCAAAGGGAATTGTATGCGATTAGTGCATCAGCCCTGGTCAAGATTCGAGCCCATGCCTTCTGAGTCTGATACAAACATGACAGTGACTAATACATTCCGCCACCAAGATAAATACAAGTAACTTTAGACGCTGCTGTACATATTTCTTTTCCTTTATTTTATTTGTTTTTCCGACCTGGCCTAGATTGGGTTGACCGTTCAATTAACATCTACATCATAAAAAAATAATAATAATAATAATAATAATAATAATAATAATAATAATAATAATAATTCACAGGTAGTCCTAATTCCATCAGAGCTCATCAGATATCTCTCTCTATCTCTCTCTCTCTCTTTCTCTCTGACCTCAACAAAGAAGCGATCGCTCAATGGGTGACGACATCCCGACCGCTGAAGAGTTCGGGGTTGGTGGTGGTGGTGGTGGGGAGGGGGGGGAAGCGGGCCATAATCCCCAAAACCGCCACTGGAGTTGGTGTGTCGGGATCACCATAAAACGAACCCATAAACATTATCCCATCGAGGGTCTGTTGTCACACGCCGCTCTCTAAACGCCTCAACCTTCCCCTCCCCCTCCTCCTCCTCCTCCTCCTCCTCCTCACCTCGAGTCCTTAGTATTAGAATCTTCCTCTTTTGCTACTTTCCTTTTTAACTTCTCAAACTCCCTCAACTTCATCCCTTTCTCTGGCTTTCCCTCCTCCACCACTCTTCAACCTACCTCTTTCTCCTCCTCCTCCTATTCCTCTTTATTCTGCACCTCAACCTCCCTCATTTCTCCTACACACCTCAACTTCCCTCATTTCTCCTCCACATCCCAACCTTCCTTATTTCTCCTCCACACCTCAACTCCCCTCATTTCTCCTCCACACCTCAACCTCTCTCATTTCTCCTCCACACCTCAACTCCCCTCATTTCTCCTCCACACCTCAACCTCTGCCATTTTCTCCTCCCTCCACACCCCTCAACCTCCCCCTCAACCCTCTCATTTCTCCTCCACACCTCAACCTCTCTCATTCCTCCTCCACACCTCAACCTCCCTCATTTCTCCTCCACACCTCAACCTCTCTCATTTCTCCTCCACACCTCAACCTCTCTCATTTCTCCTCCACACCTCAACTTCCCCCAATCTTTCTCCTCAGACCACCTTCCCATCTACAGTACACCTCAACCTCCCACTCCTGGCGGTTTCAACTTCCCCTCAACTTCCCCTTTTCCTCCACCTCAATCCCCTCAACTCTTAACCTCCCTTTCCCTCCATCTTTTGTTCCTCCTCAACCCTCCACTTCTTAGTACAGGATGATGATGATGATGATGATAGGCGTTGTGGTCATCATTGTCATTATACATATATAATGACATAGCATCTACATAAACAACAGCAACAACAAGAACAAGATCAACAAAAGCAACAACAACGTTAGGGTTATTTAGTGTTCCTGGATATATACATATGTATGTATGTATATATATATATATACATACATACATACATACATATATATATATATATATATATATATATATATATATATATATATTATAATGCTTCGTTTTAGTTTCTATTATATTTTGGGATATTAGTTATTATTATCATTCTTTGTGTTTCTTTTATTAACAGTTTTAGTTTGCTAATATGAAAATTTCGTAATAATAATAATAATAATAATAATAATAATAATAATAATAATAATAATTGTGAGGTTTAACGCATCCCATGTCGCCTCTGAAGCCTTAAGAATTACTCATCGCATGATGAAACTATATGCGCATAGAAGCGCAAGCGCACGAACATGAATATATATATATATATGTATATATATAAATATACATATTTATATATATATGTATATATATATAGATATGTATATGTATATAAAATATATATATATATATATATATATATATATATATATATATATATATGTATATATATATATATATATATATATATATATGCATGTATATATATATATATATATATATATATATATATATATATATATATATATATATATATATATATATATATATATATATATATATATATATATATATATATATATATATATAGAGAGAGAGAGAGAGAGAGAGAGAGAGAGAGAGAGAGAGAGAGAGAGAGAGAGAGACTCACGCACAGCCTCTGATACTCTCAACGCGTCCCTTACTTTTTTCTCTCGAGTTCAGAAGTTATGCGAAAAGTTGCCCCCAAATTCTGTCCAAGTAAACAGTCCCATCTCGCAAGACTTAGTTTTCTAGTTCATTTTTCTCTACGTTATAGGGGCCGTTAGATTAAGAAAGTTAGCGAGAGAGAGAGAGAGAGAGAGAGAGAGAGAGAGAGAGAGAGAGAGAGAGAGAGAGAGAGAATATGTTTAGGATTATATGAAGACAACGAACTTGAGACAAAGTTGCCTCGATGGGTTGGGGAGGGGGTAGTGCTGTTGGGGTGGGGTGGGGTGGGGTGGGGATGAGAAGGAGGTCATCAATTTGCTAAATGAATCGGTATTTTTTTCCCCCCTCAGGCAGACATCTTGTTTTTTCTTTATATTATTCACGAAACTTGGAAGCGGAGGGAGGGAGGAAGGGAGGAAGAACGCGGCGGGAATTGGAATGGACGGAGAAAGAAAGATAAAATAAAAACAATATATATATTTCTTATCCGTTCGACATTACGGTCACATACTACCTGTCTCGCTGCAAGATCTCATCGTTTTCAGCAAAACATCTTTTATTCGATTTTGTACCAGATACGAATTGACTCGAGAAGTTGGGGAGTTTGTAATGTGTTCACCGTTGTCTGTTTGTGTGTTTGTTTGTGTTTGTGCCTCTGTATTTACAGATAATGAATTAACAACTGTTGATGATGTCTATAAAAATCACTGGAAGATCACTAACAGATGACTAATTTTATTAGACAATGATTCTAAAAAAATAAATACCTACTTTTTCTTAACCAAAGTCAAACATCCATTTTATCTTTAATCAATACTCTAAACTTGAAAATGGCGTACATATCCTTCTATCTGAATCAGCGTATTACAATGAGGAATGAAAAGTGGCCCAGTTGCCCTACTTTTTTTTTTTTAGATGATCAAGTTTCTTTTAAAGGAATTCAAGGACGTTCCAATTCTAGAAAATAGGTTGCCGAGTCGGAATTTTTTTTAGATCTGTCAATTAGGATTTCCATTGGTCTCAATGGATTAACATTGCAAAGCGATGCCTATTTTTGCTTAAGTTCACACCCACTAGAAGTGATTATATGTAAGTATGTATGTAGTATATATGTATATATACATATATATTATATGTCTAATATATATATATATATATATATATATATATATATATATATATATATATATATATATATATATATATATATATATTGAGAGACCATAGTTCGATCCCATTTGAAAGAAAGGACTTAAGACCGTTTCTGAATAATCCCAAGTGTCTCTCTGTTGACTGAATTTTGTGCATGGTAGCTGGTCGATTGTGGAAAGTTAACACATTCAAGAGACACCTCTCTCTCTCTCTCTCTCTCTCTCTCTCTCTCTCTCTCCGAGTCTCTCTCTTTCTGATGGGCCGGAGTATATAGCCGGCTGATGAAGATAGATATATATATATATATATACGCTATAATATATATATATATATATATATATTGTTCTTAGCCACGTATACATATATATATATATATATATGGTCTGCATATATATATATAACTATATATATATATATATATAATATATACATATATATATATGCATGTATATATGTATGCTGTATATATTTATATGAATAATATATATATATATATATATATATATATATATATATATATATATATATATATATATATATATATATATATATATATATATACATACATATTATGAACAAAACAAAGAGCATCACGATACACTTTACCATATGAGTCTGACAAAACCATCACTCTCTTTACCTCTCTCTCTCTCTCTCTCTCTCTCTCTCTCTCTCTCTCTCTCTCTCTCTCCTCCTGTGAAATGACACTGAAACACTTCGAGGTAATTTGCATGAATTAGAGAAACCCAAACTCGCCTTGTGAGAGAATAATTAAGTCGTTAGTTGCTTGTTTTGGTCAACTACGACGAGTTATTCTCGTTGTCGCTTTTTTTTTTCGTTGGTCTTTTTCCCCTCGTTTCCATTCCCGTTCTTCTCCTCCTCGACGTCTCCCCTCTTTCCAAAAGTCCTCGTCGCTCCCTTGTCTAAGAATAGGGTGGGCGAACGGTAAACGGCGGAGGGACGCGAAAAAGCTAAGCTGCAATACGGTATACGAAGAAGAGATGCGACAAAGCTAAGCTGAAATACGGTAAACGAAGAGATGCGACAAAGCTATGCTGAAATACGGTAAACGAAGAAGAGATGCGACAAAGCTAAGCTGAAATACGGTAAACGAAGAAGAGATGCGACAAAGCTATGCTGAAATACGGTAAACGAAGAAGAGATGCGACAAAGCTAAGCTGAAATACGGTATACGAAGAAGAGATGCGACAAAGCTAATCTGAAATACGGTAAACGAAGAGATGCGACTAAGCTATGCTGAAATACGGTAAACGAAGAAGACATGCGACAAAGCTAAAATATACGGTAAACGACAAAATTAATGCGGCAAAGATAAAATATGCAGTAAACGACAAAATTAATGTGACAAAGACAAAATATGGTAAACGAAGAAGAGATGCGACAAAGCTAAAATACGGTAAACTTCGAAGGGACGCGACAAAGTTAAAATATACGGTAAAAGACAAACTGGATGCGAATAAGGTAAAATACGTTAAACGACAAAATGGATGCGACAAATCTAAAATACTGCAAACGACGAAGAGCTGCGACAAAGCTAAAATACGTTAAACTACAAAATGGATGCGACAAAGCTAAATACTGCAAACGACGAAGAGGTGCGACAGAGCTAAAATCCGTTAAACGACAAAATGAATGTGACAAAGCTAAAATACTGCAAACGACGAAGAGATACGACAAAGCTAAAATACGTTAAACGACAAAATGGATGCGACAAAGCTAAATACTGAAAAAGACGAAGAGATGCGACAAAGTTAAAATGCGTTAAGCGACAAAATAGATGCCACTAAGCTAAAATACGGCAAACGACGAAGAGATGCGACAAAGCTAAAATATGGGTAGACGGTATTGGCGAAAATATGCCAAATGGCGAAGAGATGCGACAAAGCTGCGACAACGAAGGTTGAGCTAAAATACGGTAAACGACGGAGACACGACAAAGATAAAATACGGTAGGCGACGCAGGATTGCGACTAAGCTAAAACACGGTGAACGACAAAAGGGGCGCGACAAAGCTAAAATAATGTCAATGGTAAACGACAGATGTAAAATGGAAGAAATATTTTGATTTTCCATTATTCATAACGTCATGTTTCTCAGTCATATTCTTAATAAGACTGAGAAACATGACTCAAATCATACCACAATTATTTCTTGTAAACTTTTTTCCATTTTATTGGTCATTCTAAAGAAAACAAGTAAAAAATGCGCCGAAGTTTCTTCGGCACAATCAATTTCCTGTACAGTGTATAATGCTGTATGAAACTCTCAGCCACTGCCAATGAGAACTCGCAGCCGCGGCCCATGAAACTTTCACCCAGGCCCGGTGGTGGCCTGTGTTGTTGGCATCTATAGCGGTGCCAGACACATGATCATGGCTAAGTTTAACTTTTAATCAAATAAACTGAGGCTAGAGGGCTGCAATTTGGTATGTTTGATGATTGGAGGGTGGATGATCACCATACCAATTTGCAGCCCTCTAGCCTCAGTAGTTTATAAGATCTGATGGCGGAAAGAAAATGTGCGGACGGACAGACAAATAGCCATCTCAATAGCTTTCTTTTACAGAAAACTAAAACGATTTCAACTCTATGAAAAGAAAACAAAAAACATTTGCGAATTTCACTCAACATTCTATTCTCAATCCTTCGGTTCTGCGATACCTCCGGACACCGAGAAGGGGTTAGAAGTTGCCCGTGCCACGGGCATACCCACATTAGAGGTAAAAAAAAAAATAAAAAAAAAGTCACAACTGCCCGGAAAATTCGGGGTCACTCTCAACTCTTAATTGGCGTGTCGTTTAATCCGATATATATGATTTTCGAATGCCGACTAATATCCAGTTTTATTGGGGCCAGTGATTATATTCCCCGCTGGGTGGTAATCATGACGTGGCGTTCTCTAATTGGCTGACGCATTAAAAGAGCTAATAGTCATGGTTCTGCTAAGTATGATCGTGTTTATTTGCCGATGCCAAGTTTTATTTTTGTTTTCTGATAAAAACAAGTAAAAATATCGATTTACATCATTAACACGGTAACGGTTAATAATAATAATAATAATAATAATAATAATAATAATAATAATAATAATAATAATAATAATAACAACATGATTTAGTTTCATGATACTTCTGCTTCAATATAGTTCATTATACTATATATATATATATATATATATATATATATATATATATATATATATATATATATATATATATATATATATATATATATATATATATATATATATATATATATATATATATATATATATATATATATATATATAGAGAGAGAGAGAGAGAGAGAGAGAGAGAGAGAGAGAGAGAGAGAGAGAGAGAGAGAGAGATGTAATTTGGAAAATCGTAAGATAGGCTATTCTAATAACAAAAGTCATGTAATGTCATGGCAGGTAATTTTTATCGATTCACCTTTAAAATGACGAATGATTATTTTAACTTTATATCAACGATAATGCCATTACAGAAATTACAGACACTTGAGTTTCAAAACTATAACAGACATGCAAGCTTCTAATATTATACGTTTGAGTGATTTAAATACATCACAAAGCAACATTTTTCAAAATTATAATGATTTAAGTCAGAGAAGAACACAAACTGCAATATACATATGTCTGAGGGCATTTCTGTATAAATAGCCAATGGAGACGGATACCTTTCACGTTCTACAATGAATGTAAATTCAAAATTATCATTATACCTTCATTAACACCCCCACAGGTTTCATTTTGGCTAACGCCATGGAAAATACATTTCTCAGTAAAAATTGAAAACCAATTCTGGATAAAACATTTTAAAAAAAATTTCTTTAAATTCAACAAAATTTAAGGATATTTCATTTTTTAAATTTCTTTAAATTCGGTAAAATATATGGAAATGTATCTTAAAAATTTACAAAGGCGAGGGACCCTTATCACAAAAAAGGCTTCGCTTGTGTGAAGCACAATGAAGATAGTAATCAATAATCCCGTTCAAATGCGTTTATGGAACCACACCTTTGCTTTGGGAATAAATGAGAAACGTCTACCTGGAATCAGAAGTGTCAATCAAAAGATTATCTGAATGGGAGGATAGCCGTCCTACTTATTGGAGTCGCCATATTTGAAAAGTCTTAAGAAGACAGAAGACAGCACTCCGACCACCCCTGTCTGTCTCTCTGCCTCTCTCTCTTTCTTTTTGGTATGGCTCAATTTAAGAATTTTGCATGCATCAGAGTGGAAGGGTGCACATACTGGAGTGGCCATATTTGAAAAGCATGAGTATGTAAAATCTTTCTCTCTCTCTCTCCTTGCGAAATGGTAGGGAACAAGAGTTCGACCCCTGGACAGGGCAAGGAAAGGAACGGCACGGGTGCTTTCCTGACATCCCATTAAGAATTAGTTGACCTGAGGGATGAAATAGGTACGTCGTTGTTGGTCGAGTCCTGTGGGTTACAGTTGGGACTGATATTAAGTAGAGAGGGGAAGCTATAACAGATATGAGCGATCATTACTTCGTCAATATATATAAACCAGACCGAGAGGACCTCCATGAGGTAAACCTCACCCTATCGAGGTAAAACCAATTATCAGATACATTTCTCTCTCTCTCTCTCTCTCTCTCTCTCTCTTTCAGAAAAAAACTGCTTACTCATCGAGTTAAAGATATTTTAATTTTTGCTTATATTAATTGAGAAAATAGTCCTCTCTCTCTCTTTCAGAAAAAAAAAACTGCTTACTTATCGAATTTAAGATATTTTAATTTTTGCTTTTATTAACTGAGAAAATACTCTCTCTCTCTCTCTCTCTCTCTCTCTCTCTCTCTCTCTCCTCGTTTTAGGAATGACTCATTTTCTGAGCCTGCATTAGCAGGGAGTGACTGCTTACCTGTATTGTGTGCCCACCTGGTGCCCTCTTGGGGGTTTCCATATTTGGGGCATTGGAAGAAAGAATAAGACTACAGGTGTTGAAATTATATATTCCTCGTTTTCTTGTCTTCTATATCTGCTACGCCAATCGCTCTCTCTCTCTCTCTCTCTCTCTCTCTCTCTCTCTCTCTCTCTCTCTCAAAAAACTGCTTGCTTACCGAGTTAAATATATTTTAATTTTTGCTCAGATTGAGAAAACAGTCCTCTCTCTCTCTCTCTCTCTCTCTCTCTCAGTAAAAAAAACTGCTTGCTTACCGAGTTAAATATATTTTAATTTTTGCTCAGATTGAGAAAACAGTCCTCTCTCTCTCTCTCTCTCTCTCTCTCTCTCTCTCTCTCTCTCAGAGGAAAGAACGATACGGGGTAGTTTCCCCCCCAAAAATCCAGAATATTTCCGTTCACAGTATCAGTTAATTACGCAACTGGTTGCTAATCAACTCTTGAGGGTCGTTGCTTGAAACTAATTGAATGACTCCATTCCCACAGGGATAAAATCACCCATCAAATTCATCAGATATTCACCGGCATATTGTCTGCGTGTCTCTCTCTTTTTCTTTCTCCAGTTTCCCATTCTCTTTCTTTGTCCTCCTTCTCATACGTCTCTCCACGAGAAGAAAATATCTGAATACTTTCTTTTCCCAGTTCCTGGGGAGACCCGATAAGCTTTTCAAAATGTCAGATCCTTCACCAGCTCTCCACAGCCCACCAATCATTGTGGAGAGAGAGAGAGAGAGAGAGAGAGAGAGAGAGAGAGAGAGAGAGAGAGAGAGAGAGAGAGAGAGTTTTCCCTTAATATAAGAAAGAAAGGAAAAGATCTTCAACTCGATAAGTAGGCAGATTGTTTTTCTGAGAGAGAGAGAGAGAGAGAGAGAGAGAGAGAGAGAAAAGAAGAGAGAGAGAGAGAGAGAGAGAGAGAGAGAGAGAGAGAGAGAGAGAGAGAGAGAGAGTTTTTTCCTTAATATAAGAAAGAAAGGAAAAGATCTTTAACTCGATAAGTAGGCAGATTGTTTTTCTGAGAGAGAGAGAGAGAGAGAGAGAGAGAGAGAGAGAGAGAGAGAGAGAGAGAGAGAGAGAGAGAGAGAATTATATAACGTCCTGACTTTAAACCCAGGTGTATATTTCGCACAGTGCCACTCCTTGGTAATTTAATTTTTACTCGCTAGTATATTTTCAATAATTCGCCTTAACGGTATAAGTTAATGCTCTCTGTCTTTGGTACATCTGGGACATTTCCCCCCACGAATGGACAAATTTTGGTACAATTCCTTGCTGTTATATTTCGATATGTCCAACCGCTGGCATATATATTCCTTAAATTCCATTCGGTTGCATTTTCTGGTCCGCTCTCTTGTAAAGTACATTTATGATCAATCCTTTTCCTTCCATTCTGTCTTCTATCGAATCTCAGGCGGCGCTCAGACCATTTCTCGTTGCGTATTTTCCCCAAGAAAAGTCTGCTAGAAAGCCCCAACAACTCAGTACAATGGTCGGGTCTTGAAGTCTTGGCAGTGGAATATTTTTATGGCATGCTTACAGCTGGATTTTTCCTTCCTATGTATATTATAGGTCATTCCCCGCATACTATTTAGTCCTAGGCATATTTTATGTGTTCCCAGCATACCATTCAGCCCTAGGCATATTATAGATGCTCCCAGCATATTATTTAGACATGCATATTTAAGAACTGTTTTCAGCATATTTTCAGGCATATTTCCGATCATCCCTCACATACTTAGCACTGTTCACCCTTAGGCGTATTTTACACCATTCCTGATTCCATCACTTTTTAAAGACACTTTTTATCATTTCCCGCATTATATTTTAGCCTCAGGCATACTTCAGAACTGTTTCCAGCACATTTTTAGGCATATTCTAGATCATCCCTGGTACGATTACCCCTTGGGCATATTTCAGACCATCACCGTCCCAAGCACATTTTCGCTTATTCCTTCTCAGGTGTATTGAAGACCATTCCTTTAACATGCATATTTCTTATTTCTTTCTTTTCCCTTACTGCCACAGTCTTGCAAGTCGCGGGAAATGTGGAGAGAGAGAGAGAGAGAGAGAGAGAGAGAGAGTGCTCCTTAATGCTTCTTAAAGGGGTCATGGGAGTAAATATTGGATTTTTATTTTTTTTTGAGTGCTGACGCCAGGGGTGGGGGTGGGGGGGCGAGGGGGGTGGGTGGTGGTTAGTACTTGTGATGGGTGACGAGTGGGGTTTGAAGTCAAGACGTTATATAATCTCTCTCTCTCTCTCTCTCTCTCTCTCTCTCAGTAAAATAAAAATTTATGTAGAAAAAAAGTGTTTATCGTTTTATTCACTTCGTGAGGTATGATGAATCAAGTCAGCACTAATGATAAATGCTAAAATTAACTAGATATATTTTTACTATTACTGTAATTTTTAGGTGTAAAATTAAGTAGAGTCATGTAAACACATCCTCAGGATTCACTAGATGCAATGGAAAAATCTATCAAAAATCACTACTTGTCCTGTTCTTTTCATTCATAAGAAACAATGAGCTGTAAAGAGACATTATGAAATAAAGAGACTGGTATTATATTTTTTTTGGCTTACAAGGAGTCGAAGATACAAAACACACACGTGTATATATATATATATATACAATATATATATATATACACATATATACATATATATATATCTTAGTCACTCTTCATAATTATCTGGTGGAGTCACAGTTTGTTTGATTATTTCTGAATTCCACCAAACAACATGGTCGTGGTGAAGTAGAATCTAATGCATCTGTTCTTCTTCTTTCAGGTTGCTCCTGACGGTGGCGTCGGCGAGCGTGGTACTTGCCACCATAGACATGGTAAAGCTCTGGGGAGCCGATGGAGGATCACAAGTAACATCGTCAACGCTGGCGTGGGTCAAGGGAGAAAGATCGAAGATTCCGGAACACTCCGTGCCCGTTACCCTGGAGAACCCATTGGGGCCATTCTGGTGTCGAGGGAGGCACCGGGGGCAGTACGTACCAGGGGCACTTCAAGACGACGGTACCTGCATGGTGCCCTTCCTTGGAAAGGCTCACGTCTTGGAGAAATTCGACATCCTCGTCTCCCTTAATGGGTCGGCGCGGCTTCATCTGATGCCCTGGGACAAGTACACAGCCAAGCCTGAAAAGGCTGTCCTCACGCCAGACTTGATGCTAGCCATGGTACCCTTGAATTCGGATCCAGATGCACCTATGCTCCCAGGGCATGTCGGTCCCACCCAGCGTTTTAGGAAGGCGTGGCTCCTGAATGGCACTTCCACCTTACGGGTAGAGAAGGCCTACCTCCTGGTAGAAGAAGAGCCTTCCAGTTACTCTCTAGATAACATTGTTTTGGATGAAGCTCGAGTGCTGTTGAACGAAACCAAGATCCCTCTGACAAAAACCACTCTAGAAAACAATGGCGAGGTCGAACAGAATGTCTCTGCACTGGTGACCTATGAAGTTCGGGAAAGGCAGTACTGGGGAAGGGTCAAGGGCACTGTGACTGCCCTGAGAGCCATCATCACGAACCCTAAAGATGCCCCAGTAGCCATGCCCTCTCCTGGCACTCCTATGTCTCTTATGTGGGGCATTGATAATTCCCTGGCTAGAGTTGACACCGCAACACTTATACACAAACTCCCTCCTGGGGTGGGAGTCGAAGTGACTCTAGAAGGAACAACAAGGCACTTTGAGGCACCTTACTCTGGAACCCTCACGGCGCACTACACTGACGGCACCAAGCAAGCGAGGAGCATCTTCTCCCTCCACATACACGAGGCTCTTGTGGGCGTGACGGCAGTGTACCACCGTTATTACTACATTGCTAATGGAACTGAAGTTACTGAAATGCCTTCAACCTCAGACACCCTGTATGAGCTGACCACAACAACTACCACCACTACAACAACTACGACCACCACAACCACCACCACCACAACTACCACCACAACAACCACACCACCTCCTACAACCACAGAACCGCCTACGACAACTCCCACAACAGAGGTGCCGACCACCGAAGCCCCACTGGAACCGTACATCGACAGCGCCTTCCACCCGCAGTCTTTGTCGAAGGACTCTGACTCCGAAGCCTCTGACCCCGAGGACGACAACAACACTGGAGTGACCAACCGACCAGCTGATCGCCTCATGTCTGCTGTGGCTTCTATAGTCATGACAGCAATCTTCAGGTACTACGTAGTGTTCCCAGCAATTTGATTCTCAACCTGAAATGTCCAAGAATGGAGAATCGACTTTCCAGACGTGGTGGAGAGTTGCACTTTCGGTCTAAACTTAGGAGTCCATCCTCTTCGCGTTGTGGTAATTTTAATGACATAGATAATGATGGTTTTTTTTTATTTGTCCAAAGTTGAGAAGAGTATTCTACATGCCCAGCAAAAGTTGGTGAAGGTCCCATGTGTGGTGGCTTGAAGAGGAGTCTTAACAGAAATATAAAGAATGCTAAGTATTGTCTCCCTGGCTATCCTTTGTTGCAGGAGACTTAAGCATCAGAAGCAACTGCTGCTCATTTCATGCCTGGATTTATCCACTTTGCCTGTATATATACCTTAATTATAAATATATGCTGTCTTTATTTCAAAACATCTTGTCAGATGTCAAAAAGGGAACAATGGTGTGTCTTCTTATTTTAAGTGTAGAAAAAATTATATATTAAAAGTAGAGAAAATTATATATTGAAAATTAGCCATTTTCATCAATAAAAAATAGAATTTGCTTAGTCAGGAGGTCAATGTCTATCGCTTGGTTTAAGGAAATAATTTGTGGTTTTAAATTTTTCACCTGAGTGGGAAAGACTATAGATACATTGCAACAAGAAATATGTTTGTCATAAGGGAAAGTTGGGTTTAGAATATTCAAACGATGTTCAGACCATTACAGCGTAATTTAGTAAACTTTTTAGCAATACAGAATACACACAATGATCCTTCTGGATGTATATTTTGCTCTTGGAATCACCTTTAAGAATGTGGAACCCCAATGACGTGAAGCTTTTATATCGTTCTCTCTTTTTCAATCTCTTCTAATTCTTTTCCACCTGCTCATAGCAATCATCTTATCTCTTGGGGAGTCCGGAAACGTCTTGTGAGTGATTGAGCCTGTTCTGCTTGTATCATGGAGGCAAATTCTGCCCAATTCTGGAATACGAAATGATTACAGGATTCTCAATGATATTCTCAGATAAACCTACAGGACTCTCAATGACATTTTCAGATAAACAACAGCACATCCTGCGAGGATGGCTAATGTGCCCCTTTGCGAAGGATTCTAAGTGTCCTTTCATGAGAGTAATCCATAATCCCTCTTTTCCGTGGGATAAGCAGACTGTTTCAAGTCCAGCTGTTCATATGCTTTCGCCATTACCTGTGATGGACGTATAATGGCACAGGAATTACCTCATTGAGTTACTTGACGAATTCCATTGTCATTGCCGGTGCACTAGGCCTACGCCGATGAGTTCTCAACTCCTTTAAAGGGTGGAATTGCCATCCTACTTAGGCCTATGTTTTCATCATTGACGAGTTTATCCACAGTAGTGTTTAGGCTTAAGAGCTTTCGAGAATCAGGGCATAAGTCGTACGTATGAAACTTCTACAATTCAGATCTAGGAATGTCCATGAGTCAACGTGAGGGGATACTCAATGTCATAGCTAGAAATATCCATGTTCATCAGTAGAGTACCCAAAAGTCAGCCCAGGAAATACCCTAATTTCGGTACTTTAAATATTCAGTGACAACCAGTTAGATAACCAAGTTTGATAACCCTTTTTAACCAAATTCAACCCAAGGCATACATAGTGTCAAATAATTAAACAAGGAATCCTCAATATAAAACCAATAAATACCCAGACACCCCACAAACACACCTCAAACCAAAACAAAAATCACCTCAAGTAGAAACGAAGGCAAAATCCAGACAAATGATTGAAAAGGGGATGATAAAAGCAAGTAGAAATGAATCGAGGCAAGAGCAATTAAAGGCTAAATGGTAAAAGGGTCAAAATACCCATCGATGGAAAGGGAAAACGAAAAGCAAAGAAATAACAAGAAAAAAAGATGAAAAAATGCACAATAACCTTCGGCGATACGATGTCTTCGAATCTGACTGATATCTTCTCATTCAGTGGGAAGAAAAAGGAGGAATGGAAGGGGGTAGGAGGAGAGGTAAGAGGGGGGAAGAGGTAAGGGTAGGGGGAGGGGGATGCTACTGAATGAAAATGGGCTATCAAATGTCCTCTTAGATGATGAAGGCAAAGTAGGCCCTTCCGGTTGTCAGGGAAGGGGGGTGGGGGTGGGGGGTGGGGAGGGGCTGGGAGCAGGAGAGGAAAGCTTTCGACGTTTAATGTCAATTAGGCTCAACCAAAGAGAAAATGGGCACTGTCTTCTTCTTCTTACTCTTCTTCTTCCTGCGGCCATTGTCAAGATTTATTCTGCCTCTCGAGGAGAGATGCTGCTTTAGGCGAGGGCTGCGGGAGATGATGTTACGATGTTTGATTGATTGACAGATTGATTTCTCTCTCTCTCTTTTAGTTTTGAGGTCTTGGTCTCATTTTTTTTCTCTCTCTCTCCCTGCCTCTGTCCCTCTTGAAAATCCCGTAACGTGATGTCTTGACCGTTTTCGAGATCTTCAGTTATCTTTCTGTCCTATAGGAAGTTTTCCATTCTTTTCTAGGAACCACATTTAAGGAATAAAGACCGTTTTCGAGACCGTTTTACAGAACTTCAATCATCTTTCCTGTCCTAAAGGAAGTTTTCCCTTTCTATTTAAGAAACCCATTTTTGAGTTTTTGAGATCTTCAGTTACCTCTCCTGCTATACAGGAAGTTTTCTTCCCTGTTTTGAAACCATTTTTGAGAAATAAAGACCGTTTCCGAGAACTTCAATCATCTTTCCTGGCTTGAAGGAAGTTTCCTTCCTTTTCTGAAAAAAAATTTTGAAATAAAGACCGTTTTCGAGACCACTTTTTGACAAATGCTTCCACCCCCATTTCCTCCTGTGAGAACGCTTGCGAGACGTCGATGTAAAGACGTCTTTGAAGTGCCTGGCATATAGCCTCCTCATTTCATTTAAATTTTGGAGTGAATTTTTTTTTATATTCGTTGTTTATTTTTCCAAAAGGTCGTAACGAGAGTGATTACATTTAAGGCATATAAATTTACGTAATTTACTAAGGCAGATAAATTTACAAGTTTTATGTAATATTCTTTAAGGTAATTTTTTCTGTATAATGTAACAAAAAATTAGCCACTTTCACTACTCTGTTCCAAAAAATATAAATAAAATATAACCGTAATTATTATCAAAGATTGTACATACGTTTGTTAATAGAGACTAATGTTTATAGTTATACTAAATATATAATGCAAAAAATAGATATAATTGTATAACCCCATAGAATATATTAGGTTCATATACACTCACAAGTACAAGGTTAACCCTTATGGAGTATATATATCTGGGTTCATACACACGCACAAACACGACGTATAATATTCATGTATAATCGTTAACCGAATATATTCCAGTTTATATACACTCACAAAGAAGTATATCATTAAATAACATATTTTGTTACATACAGTCACAATAAAAACGCGAGCATAACACTATAGAATATATTTAGCCACACATACACTCATAAACAAACATTACTACTCACAAACAAACAAACATAAAAAACAGCAAGAACGCAATTGCAGTGATATGTCAGGTCAGACCCTTACAAAGGAAAACGATTCAGGGTCACTGACCAACGGGAAATAAAAAAAAAAAAAAAGTGAAGGCAAGCAGCTCCCCCCCTTGTGGCAATGATGTCAATTACTGTCCATTGCAATATGTATAACATGTTTGTTGCCTGTTTGCCGCCGCTCGATGAGCAACGTGTTTGCAACACGGGAAACTGTTCCGTCTGCGTTCGAGCAAAAGGCTGATTATTTATTTGCGCACGATTATAAATGAAATTAGCATATGCTTTACTTTTGACTTAATTAGATTATTTTTTTGGTCAGCTGAGGTTGAGCTGTCATCTCTCTCTCTCTTTTCCAACCACTCTCTATCTAACCAATAACCCCTTCCCATCTTTCCCCCTTTCCTCTCTCTCTCTCTCTCTCTCTCTCTGTATCTTTGTATATATCCACAGATGTTTCCATTTCCCTGTTTATCCACATTTTAAAAAATGCAACCAAAGTGCCTTGAGATTTTTTTTTTGTTCTTCCATTTCAATAATGCTTTTTTTGTAGTCGTTATATTTTGTAGTGTATGTTAATGTATCCCCTGTATCTTTCATTAATTGTTGTGTATATCCTTTAAGCTGCATCAGTAGTTAAAGCGAAATGGTTTTCAATAATAATGATGATGATATTATTATTATTATTATTATTATTATATCTAGCTAAATTTCCAATATATATTTTTGCCATTACCAAAATTTGTAAGCCAACACTGATGTCTTTTATATCCATAAATGTTAACTATTTCCTTCTGGGGAGCCACCTGAGTTGGCACCCTTCAAAGTGTGGCACCTGTTCGCCACATGTTGTGTACATAAAATGATACAAAGTTTGAATGTGTAACCTAGTCAGACTGTGATACGGTTGATAAAGTGTTTTGGGATGCCTAGTTTTATTATTATCATTATTATTATTCTTATTCAGAAGATAAACCACTATTCATATGTAGGAAGCCTACAGGGGCCATTGACTCGATATTCAAACTTCCAAAGAATATGGTGTTCATTTGAAAGAAGTTACAGAAGATAAGAGGAAATACAGAAAGAAGAGATCAGTTATTAAAAAAGAAAAGAAACGATAAATCAATAAATAAAAAACAAGTTGTACTGTAGAAAAGTAACATTTTTCTGTTTGAAAAAAAAAATTTGTTTGTTGCGTTAATTAAAAAACGCTTTATATTTGTTTGTGTCCAAAAATTGCGACTACCATCATGTGATGTAATATTCAAAAGGAAAATTTTCGGTGTTGATTAATATTTAAATTTAAGTGTTATTGAAATTAAAATATACTGTTTATTTGATCATCAAATGTTAGAAAATGCCATTACTTATATAAACATCTTATTGACATATTACTCTTCCTAAATGTTAACATAAATATCATTACTGGTAATTTGGAAGCAAATCATCATTATTATTACATATAATTTGTCGTCCTCATTTGGTAACCAGTGTTTTAGATTATACTATTATATAGTCATAAAAATTGTAAAGTGTTTTTTGTAATAAATATGAAAAGAACTACCTTCCTTCTCATAAGATTATCATTGTATTTCTATTTTCATTATGTAATAATTGCTATAAGAACTATCATGACCATCATATAATTATAATTCTGTAATTATGTAATTATCATTTTTTCGTAGTAAATGTTAACATAATTACCATTAAATTCACAAATTGTATCTAGTTTCAGGGTTGGGAATTAATGTAAAAATATTATTCTGGAAATTATGTCCAAAAATCTTAATTACTAGATTTTATATGTTACTGTGAGTTTCGTGTAATTCTGTAAAAAAAACGTCAAAAGAATTATTATCAAGCCATATAAATTTTACTGAAATGTTAATGTCTAAGAATGTGTTTGCAACATATTGTACATGCGAACATCACACAAATATTACTGTTATGTCTGTGTCTATAGGAAAATGCATGTGCAAAATAATTACCATTTAAATTAAAGATCAAATTATAATGGTTTCCAATGGTTTATATTTCATGAGAAAAAGAGGGGTTTCAAATTATATGAAACTATGCTTCAATTATAAGAAAAACAAGCGTCTAAAACTTGCCACTATTAAAATTCTATGAGAATCAAGTTATATGAAAAAGAAGTTTCACTTATTTTTGAAACAAGTTCCAACTTTATATGAAAAACCAAGTGCCAATTATTTTACTAAACAAAGCCAAATTTAAAAAAAAAAACTCAAGGTTAAAATTACCTGGAAAAAATTAAGGGAAATAAAAAAAAAGCTAGGTCAGGCCAAAACACTTTGTATATATCTATCTCCACGTGGGTTTCTTCGTAACAGAGAGGACTGGAAACAGTCTCCAAGATTGTAATTTCATTTCCTGTCGGAAGTTTTCGAAAACATTAGAAAAAGCAAGAAGTTACTCCAACTTATGAGAAAGAAGAAGTAACTTCTCCACTTCCTGGATTAATTTTGTCTTTTTTTTTTCCTTTCAGTTACTTATGTCCTTCGAGTTTTGAGAATAATGTTGTGCAAAACAGCGAGAAATAAAGACTTTATGAACGAGGCCAGTGTTTCATTTCAGTCCCAAGTCTCAAAGTTTTTGAAATAACTGATGAGTTCGTCTTGGGAAGTATACTCTTAATTATATT
>NC_089770.1:13178500-13186000 GCF_040412425.1 Macrobrachium rosenbergii | reverse complement strand
ATTAAGGAAAAACCTAAGTCAAATTAATAAAAAAATAAAATGATTCAAGTGTAAAATAATTCAAACTGCATGAAGAAAGTAATGTGGGACTTTCTATGAGAAAAAAAAGTCAGTAGTCAGTAGCCAGTAGCACTGCAAGTCCTAATTACTGTCACACGTTGGCTCAACAAACGGGTCTTTGAAAAGGAGGTTGCATGAGCATCACCAGCCTGGTGTGATTCTGAATCACAATCGGTTCTTTCATCACAAAAATTTTAATTATTGGTGGACAGTTAACTACATCAAAATTCTGTGTGTGTGTGTGTGTTAAAGTATATATATGTATATTTACACATGCACACACACCTATATATATAGATGCATATATATATATACATACACACACATATATATATACACACACACACAAACCAAAATTCTGCGCATGTGTTAAAGTATGTAAATCTGTACTTACACACACACACACACACACACATGCACCTTCAAGTACTATTAGCCTTCTTGTCCCCAAGAACACTTTTGGGATGAAGTTGCTGGCTGCAAGCCCTGTTGATAACCTTGGTTGTAACCATCACAGTCACCTAACTACCAAGTACATAATTCACATAATTCACTGCTTGGGCAAACAGCTTTCCACTCCACCTGTCCCCATTGAGGAGTCGAACCTAAGACGCCTCCCTTGGGGCGAGCATGCTACCAATCTCACCACAAGTCCAATTACCCTTCATTTCTCTTTCAAATTCAAATACGTACGTTACAACTATTATCATAATTACATGTAATTATACTAATACAGACTATTATCCACGAAAAAGTGATAGTGTGTATCACTATTATTATTTATATTGTCTGAAGCAAAGCATTCCCTAATGTGTTCTGAAATTGTTAAAAGATCCGAAGGTATTTTTATCATTACTGTTCATGAGGTCTTCTAATTGCCCTAAATTTGCAAGAGGTTACGTGTTTCATATGAGTACGAACTGGAGATGTAAATAATAATAATAATAATAATAATAATAATAATAATAATAATAATAATAATAATAATAATAATAATAATAACCAAAATCTTATGCCTATGAGGTAGATAAGTCTGGGATAATAATAATAATAATAATAATAATAATAATGGGGAAAAACCTCATGACTATGAGGTAGACATCTCTCGGATGATAATAATAATAATAATAATAATAATAATAATAATAATAATAATAATAATAATAATAACTGCATCCCAGTAAAATAACTTCGGCAAACGACGCCAGAACGAAAAATGAGATAAATGTGGAAAAATAAGAAATAAAATGAAAAATTCCGACACACCATGATTCACCAAAAGATTTAGGAGCGAGCTGCAGTGATCATTATATTTCATTACACTGCAATGAATCCCGGTTGCTGAGGGAAGATGACGGTGGAAATGAATGAGTTGTTCGTTCTGTATAATGAGAGAGAGAGAGAGAGAGAGAGAGAGAGAGAGAGAGAGAGAGAGAGAGAGAGAGAGAGAGAGAGAAATTAGGAGTAGTAGGAGAAAGGTGAAGAAGGGGAAGTAGGATAAAAGGGAGGAGAGAAAAAGAAGAAGAAGAAGAAGAAGAAGGAGCAGAAGGAGAAGAAGAAGAAGAAGACAGGGACGAGAAGGACGAAGGAAAGGAGGATGAAGAGAGACAAAAACAAGGGGAGGGAGGAGGAGGAGGAGGAGGAGGAGGAAGAGAAAACAGATGAGGAAGAAGATGAGGAAGATGAGGAAGAAACAGAGGAGGAGGAGGAGGAGCAGGAGGAGGAGGAGGAGGAGGAAGAGAAAACGGATGAGGAAGATGATGAGGAAGATGAGGAAGAAACAGAGGAGGAGGAGGAGGAAGCAGATTTAGGAGAAAAGAGGAGAAATAAAATACTCGAGAGAAAAAATGAATTATTTCGTGGGCTGATATATGAGATGATTTGCGCTTCAGCGGGCCAAGATGTGCGACTTCGGGGGCCTAATCTGCCCTAAAAGCTTTTCTCTCTCTCTCTCTGTGAGAAAAGAGTGTAATCTTGGGTCTCTCATTTTCCTTTCCCCAAACTCCCCCCTCTCTCTCTCTTACTCGTTTTTTCTCTCTCTCTCTCTCCACCTTAGTATTCTTCCCACTCTCTTTCTCTCTCTCTCTCCCCTCCTTACTTCCTTCACATTTTCACTCCCCTCCCCTTTTTACTAATTTTCTTTTTCTTTCTCGTTTTCTTCTTCACTCTCTCATTTTGTCTGTCTGTCTGTCTGTCTCTGACCTTGGGCTCTACCTAATCATTTCTATCTGTAACCTAATTTCGTGAAAATTATTTTAACGGAATATCTCTAACACTTCATAAATTGAAAGTGTATTTTAATACACTTCTCCTTTACTTATCCTATTTTCGCCTTTACTTCATAAGGAAGAATAAGATTAAGAACAGGATTAAGAGTAAGAAGAATATGAGCAATGCTGATATTAAGTTATAAAGATAAAGAAACTTTCTTATTACTGCTAATAATAATAATAAACAAATAGCAACAGAAATAAAGATAAATAAGCTGGGAAGAAGAAGAAGAAGAATTAAGAAATCAAACACTACAATACATAAAAAAGCAAAATAGATTAAAGGAATGGAATAGAACCAGTACCCAACATGAACATTAAAGGACCTTTAAGAGTAGAATTGAACTAGTCGTTATTTTTGTGACAGTTTTTTCCTAACATTTTAGGGGGATAGAAGAGTCAGTCGCCATTTTCGTGACTATTAATTTTTTCTTTTCTGTGGGATGGAACCAAACCAGTCATCACCTTCTTGATAATATAAGTTTTTCATTCTTATACATTTATATATTCACTTTTATTTATTTATTTATTTATTTATTTATTATACAACCACGAAAAGTTAAACAACAGAATCCAGTAGACGAGAACCAGTCACTATCTTTGTAAATAAATTAAAGACATATTTTTTAAAGTTCCCAAACAAGGACATTATTATTATTATTATTATTATTCAGAAGATAAACCCCATATCATATAGAACAAGCCCGCAGGCCTATTGACTTGATATTCAAACTTCCAAAGAATATGGTGTTAATCTGAAAGAAATTACAGAAGATAATACGACATACAGAAAGAAGAGATCAGTTATCAGAAAGGAAACAAGATAAATTAATAAGTTAATAAACGGATAAAAATACAAATAAACCAATAAAATACAAGGTGAATTATTTCAAGGTAGTAATGCACTGCACCTTCGCTTGAACCGTTGAGGTTCTAAATGTGCAACATCCTCAGTGTTCCACATCGTTATTCCGAATAACATAACGCCCGGGTGTCATTCGGCAAATGCAAAAATTATCATGCAACATTCGAGCACGGCCCTATGACGAAATTTAGGACACAGAGGCGCATACCTTACGCAAGAGTCATCGCTCTGTAATGTGAGAACGCCATGTGAAATGGACAGTATTACACGCACACATGCAAGGATTTACGTACTCAGGGAGCATATGGGTCTCTCTCTCTCTCTCTCTCTCTCTCTCTCTCTCTCTCTCTCTCTCTCTCTGACTTGCCTGTCTTTTTCACATGCAACAGACATACGTTCGTATCATGAGAGGTTTTGATGTTTTCGCCAGAATTTCTCTGCTATTGATACTCTCTCTCTCTCTCTCTCTCTCTCTCTCTCTCTCTGTGCCTTGCCTATCGTTCTGACACATAACATACGTTACGTTCACATCATGAGAAATTTTGAGGTTTTCATAAAAATTTTTCTATTACTGATTTTTTTCTCTCTCTCTCTCTCTCTCTCTCTTAGCTCTCTCTCTCTCTCTCTCTCTCTCTCTCTCTCTCTCTCTGCTCTTGCCTCTTCCTGCATACTTCTCAAACATCAAGTATACCGTTATGTCATGAGACAATTTGATGTTTTCATCAAGATTTCCCTAAAAATTATCTCTCTCTCTCTCTCTCTCTCTCTCTCTCTCTCTCTCTCTCTCTCTCTCTCTCTCTCACGCAATTTCTCATTAGCTTTGCATACTCTTCCTGCATTGCCTATACTTCTCAAACAAAACAAATATACGTTCATGTCATGAGACAATTTGATGTTTTCACCAACATTTCCCTAACAGTTATCGCACTCTCTCTCTCTCTCTCTCTCTCTCTCAACCCAGATGCAACGACACCCATCCAGCGGCGAATTCCCAGAAGCAATGGAACTATCGGGGTCACCTCTCGAGGTACAGGGAGACCCTTCATTAGAGCCTCCACTAATAATCATTTGCATAGTGCCCGGAAAACCGAGAGAGAGAGAGAGAGAGAGAGAGAGAGAGAGAGAGAGAGAGAGAGAATCGGCTCCTTGTTTGCCTGACGGCAAGCAGAAGACCTGGTGCCTTTAATACGACACTTGCAGAGTTCGGGTTGGAGCGCCGAAAATAGACCACGAAAGGGTGTGCAGTCAGTTATGAATGAGGGGAGTACGTCTCTAGGTATTTATGTGGTGTTAATGGCTGGGTTTATACATACATACATACATACATACATATATATATATATATATATATATATATATATATATATATATATATATATATATATATATATATGAATTTTATCCCTTACACAATTGTTCTGCGTATTGATACAATTAATAACAGGGTCTTGCTTAAACTGATCAAATATCTCCAACCAGTTTAAATGAGGTCCTGTTATTAATATATATATATATATATATATATATATATATATATATATATATATATATATATATATATTACATACACATACAATTGCAGAAACATTGCTTAGGAGGATACAATGACACGTCAGCTGAGTAGCATTGTAAGTATGTGAAGAATTAGAGTACAGAATAGAGAGAGAGAGAGAGAGAGAGAGAGAGAGAGAGAGAGAGAGAGAGAGAGAGAGAGAGAAATAACATAATCGACGCAAAGTGAACAAATGGGGTTGTACCATTTGAGACAAAATAAAAAAAACGAGGATGAACAGGCGATGCAGGCTAAAAATAAAAAAAAAGACACAGATGCAAAAGAAATAAAATAAATATAAGAAAAAGGCCGAGGATGAAAAAACAACAGTCATAACTTCTTATTGTCCCGGTAATTCAGTTAAAAAATAGAATAAGAGTAAATGTGCTTCTTGGGGCTGAGTCCTATGAAGATGGACAGCTCCCCTTTTATCAAGCAATCAGCATCACTCAAATTGGAACACGGGTGCTCGGGTAGGGCGGGGTGGGGAGGGGAGGGAGGTGTGGGAGGGGAGGAGGGGAGGAGGAAGGAAGTCTAAAATCGTTTAGACTATTGGTTTAATTTCTCTTCTTTTCTTTCTCTTAAGAGAAATGACACGCATGAGATGATATGAGAAATGTATGTGTCTTCTTCTTCTTTCTCATTTTATTCTGATCTTATTCTTCTTCTTATTCCTCTTCCTCTTTCTTCTTCTTCTTCTTCTTCCTCCTCTCCTCCTCCCCTTCTTCTTCTTCTTCTTCTTCTTCTTCTTCTCTCCTCCTCCTCCTCCCCTTCTTCTTCCTCCTCCTCCTCCTACTCTTCTTCTTCTTCTTCGTCTTCTTCTTCTTCTTCTTCTTCTTCTTCTTCTTCTTCTTCTTCTTCTTCTTCTTCTTCTTCTCTCTATCCTCGTTGTCTAACTAAATTTTTCTAATCTTTCCAAGAGCAAAGACCAAAGTGGAAAGTCAACATCACGCCCTTTTCCTAGCCCAAGCCCAAAGGAAATATGAGAGAAGAAAAAGGACGAAAGGTTCCGAGATTCAGGGAACACAAGAGGCAGGAAGGAGATTCCGAAAGTTACCATTGTAGGAAAGGGACGACAATGGGAAAGGTTATGGATGATGACGGATTACTGATTACTCATTTTACTCTCTCTCTCTCTCTCTCTCTCTCCCCCGGGTAAATACTTGCGAAAATGATCACTTATTTCTGATATATTCTCTCTCACTCTCTCTCTCTCCCCTAGGGAAATACTTGTGAAACTTTGATCACTCATTTCTGATATATTCTCTCTCTCTCTCTCTCTCTCTCTCTCTCTCTCTCTCTCTCTCTCTCCTGGCAAATACTTGTGAAACTTTGATCACTCATTTCTGATATATTCTCTCTCTCTCTCTCTCTCTCTCTCTACTCTCTCTCTCTCTCTGGATCACTCTCTCTGATATATCTCTCTCTCAAACTCTTCTGGTCTCTCTCTCTCTCTCTCTCTCTCTCTCTCTCTCTCTCTCTGGCAAATACTTGTGAAACTCTGATCACTCATTTCTGATATATTCTCTCACACTCTCTCTCTCTCTCTCTCTCTCTCTCTCTCTCTCTCTCTCTCAACTCTCTCTCTTCATACTTGTGTGAAACTTTTGATCACTCATTTGTGATATATTCTCTCTCTCTCTCTCTCTCTCTCTCTCTCTCTCTCTCTCTCTCTCTCTCTCTCTCTCTCTCTCTACGAGAAGAAATGGATGCTATTTTCAAGAGGAGGTTAATCGGATTAAACCTTTCGCCGGCATTCGAAGTAATATTTACATTTTGCTTACTATAATCTTTCTATCTTTAGCCATGATGAATATTATACATCAAAAGGGCACTAACAGAAGCCTTTTAACGGAGGGAAGGAATGCGGTGAGTTTAATTTACAAGAACGCTTAGATGCGAATGATAATTATGGCGATAATAACCACTTACTTTTAAATCAGAGAAGTGCCGTGATAGGCTATGAATATTATATACTGTATGTATATATATACTGTATATGTGTATACATATATATGATATATATACATTATATATACATATATATACGTATATAAAAAATTCTATATATTATAATATATATATTATATATAAACAGTTTTCAGAAAATCTATTTCGGATGAAGTTTCAAGGCTAACAACCATGTATATAGTTGACTGATTAGTTCAACCTCGGTAAAATGTTTTTTTTACAAAAACGGGCCCAACCAGGCTCCCACTCATGGGATCGTCCTCGGGTCTATCGTTTGGTAAGGCGAGGTTTCAATTTATTGTAAATTATTTTCCCTTTTACATAATAATATTTCATGGGGGATAAAATCTGGATTCTAATAATAATAATAAGCTTTCGATATGGGAATAATTCCAATGAAACATATCTCACTGAAAAACGTTACCGACTGAGTAACTGATTCACACAAACCGGCGTCGCAAAAATTATGGTCATGGTCGCTGTGGGGAAAATAGGTAATTAAATAGGTGCAAAACAGTTGCCAAAATAGGCCCACAATCCTGAAACCGATAAAAAATCCCACTGAAATCCCGGACAGAAAGACATCGACGGAATAAGCAATCTTTTACAGAGACAAGCGAACAAGGGCAGCCCCTTCTCGGGCCGAGATGGTCCTACCCCCAAATTTACACCCGATAAACGGGGCCAGTTGACGACTGCCTCTGTGTGACGTAGCCGTGATGATGATGTTAATCTCTCAGTCAGTCTTACTGACGCCTCGGTACTTAAATTTTGTTGTTTTT
>NC_089770.1:13146000-13173500 GCF_040412425.1 Macrobrachium rosenbergii | reverse complement strand
CTCGCATTTGCCCCCCCCCAAAAAATAATAATGATAATAATTATGAAAAAAAGTAGTACTGCGAAGCACGGCATCAAAATATGTTATTTTAAAATAATTTTTTTTTGCGTTAATTAATGTCATAAAAATTCAAATATCAAACGAGTAATTATATAAAAAATATGAGAATGCGGATTAAATTTCAAAAGTGACAACAGGGTCAAACATCAAAATGTAAAAAGGTGGCGAAGAATAAATGTTTTCATACAGAAAAAGCTATACAAGTGAAAACAATTTAATACATGAAATACACATGTTTCCGACCCGTTTTTGGAAACAGCCAAGAGATGCAGCGTTGACCAAGCGCTATTTCGAAAATACCAATTCTGTTTACGAAAACGATTGCTTAGTCTACCTCTGTTTTCGAAAATGGCGACTCAGGCAAGTTCTGTTTTTGAAAATAATAACTCAAACACTGTTTTCGGAAACTGACTCAGTCAAGTTCTGTTTTCGAAAACAGTTACTCAGTCAAATTCTGTTTTTCGAAAACAGTGATTCATTCCAGTTCTGTTTTCAAAAGTAGTGACTCAATTAAGCCTTGTTTTTAAAAGTAGTGACTCAGTTTAGGTCTGTTTTCAAAAGTAGCGACTCAGTCAAGCTGTTTTAAAAAATGGTGACTCACCTAAGTCAGTCAAATTCTGTTTTTTGAAAACAGTGAATCATTCCAGCTCTGTTTTCAAAAGTAGTGACTCAATTAGGCTTTGTTTTTAAAAGTAGTGACTCAGTTTAGGTCTGTTTTCAAAAGTAGCGACTCAGTCAAGCTGTTTTAAAAAATGGTGACTCACCTAAGTTCTGTTTTTAAAAATGGCGACTGAGACAAGTTGTCCAAAAATGGTGACTCAGTCCAATTCTGTTTTCAAATGGCGACTCAGTCAAGCTGTTTTTAAAAAAGCCGACTCAGTCAAATTCTGTTTTTGAAAATGGTGACTCAGTCAAGTTCTACTTTAGAAAATGGCGACTCAGTCCAGTTTTGTTTTTTAAAATGGTGACTCAGCCAAATTCTGTTTTTAAAAATGGTGACAACCAAATTCTTGTTTGAAAAAAAAGCAACTCTTGCTAGTTATGCTTTTGAAAATGGTGACTCAATCACGTTCCGTTTTCAAAAATTGTGACTCAATCAAGGTTTGTTTTTGAAAATAGTAGCTGGGACAAGTTCTGTCTTAAAAATGATGACTCAGTCAAGTTCTGTTTTTGAAAATGGTGACTCAGACAAGTTCTGTTTTTGAAAATGGTGATTCAGGGAAGATTTGTTTTAAAAAATGGTAACTCAGCCAAGTTATGTTTTCAAAAATAGTGACCATGTTGAGTTCTGTGTTTGAAAATGGCGACTTCGTCAAGTTTTGTTTTCGAAAACATTCGGTCAAAGCTTACGTTTTCGAAAATAGTGACTCAGCCAAGCTCTTTGTTAAAAAATGGTGACCTAGTCAAGATTTTTTCGAAAATGGTGACTCAGCCAAGCTCTGTTTTAGAAAACAATGACTCAGTCAAGCAACGTCTTCGAGTACAGCAATTCCGTTAAGCTACGTTTCTGATAAATAGCGATTTAGATTACTGGATGCCCAAGAGCAAGAGCCCGTGCCAGCATAAGGCCAGCTTAAATTGGAAGAAGAAGAAGAAGAAGAAGAAGAAGAAGAAGAAGAAGAAGAAGAAGAAGGGATTTAGGCAAGGAATATCTTGAGAAAATGCTATTGAGTCAAACCGTCCTTTTCCTCCCTAACCGAAAGAAACGGGTAAATCTAATCTCTCCCGTGCACTGTTCTTTTGACGGACGTCAGGGAACGACCGTTATTCTAGTTTTAACTCGACCGTCAGAAATTCAATTTCTCCGTGTTTACCGTCTCCTCTCTTCTACAGAAATAGAGGGCGACCCTGAGAAAAAACTGAATACATTATTCATAGAACGATACAAACGTTCGAAGTGAAATGTATAATATGAAGGTTTCTCCATGCTAGAGAAAATACTCTGCAACGGTCACTTAGTTTGCTACGTCCTACATGATGGCACAGAGAGAGAGAGAGAGAGAGAGAGAGAGAGCTTAAAAATGGCTCGCTCTTTAATAATACAACATAACACTTCAACTCAAAAAATGTTCGTCCTAAGAGATGAGAGAGAGAGAGAGAGAGAGAGAGAGAGAGAGAGAGAGAGAGAGAGAGAGAGAGAGAGAAATGACTTGCTCCTTAATGATAGAATATAACATTTCAACTCAAAAATTGTTACATCTTACGAAGTCAGAGAGAGAGAGAGAGAGAGAGAGAGAGAGAGAGAGAGAGAGAGAGAATGTATATATAACTCCAAATTTCCTTATATGTATAACATCAAATGGTCCATCATATGCAATATATATATATATATATATATATATATATATATATATATATATATATATATATATATATATATAATTTTACCATCCTTCACTTAGCAAAATGAAAATTTCACAATAGGACAAAAAAAAAAATCACTCTATTTACATGAGTAATACGAAAAATGAAAAAGGATTCCATTTCACTTTTCAAATTCTGAAATAAGTTTTTCCCAAAACAATTTTTTTTAACCTGGCCTATCAAAATCTTCTATACGACATCCTAGAGACTAAACCCCTGTTTATCCGGGGATTTAACCTACATCAGCATACGGCAAGAAATCCCAGACAGAAGACTTTTGGAATCGTGTTGGTAATGACAATGAGTCACACTGAGGCCCCAAAAACTGTGTGAACTCTCCTAGGTTAACAGAAGTCAAATGGGGAGAAGAATGAATGACCTCTGAGAGAAAAGGTTTCGAAACGTTGGAAGATAGAGCGAAAACTTTAAAAATGCGAAAAATTGTTTGATGAAAGAGTAAGGGGGTGGGGGGTGTTGGAGGGAGAGGGGGAGGGGTTTGGGGATTTCTTGAAAACTTCAAAACGAAACGAAAGGAACTGTGAAAAGTAAGTAAAAGGACAGTGAAATAGGTGAAATACAAAGGCAGGGGGACGTTGACTCCTTAAGGGCATGTAAAGTGATCAGTCCCAAATTCAAAATTGCTCTTTCAGTCGTAGGCTTTGACATATAAATGAAAGAAGAAGAACGATCTCTGAATGACTACGTGAGGGGAGGATGGAAGAATAACAATAACGTATAAATTGAAGAGATACTTTTGGAGGAAATATATAGGGAATATAAAGGCAGTAGTAATATTATATGTAATACAAAGACATACATATATATACATATATATGTATATATATATATATATATATATATATATATATATATATATACAATATATATATATATATATATATAATATATATATATATATATATATATATATATATATATATATATATACACACATATATATATATATATATATATATATATATATATATATATATATATATATATATATATATATATATACCATATAAAACCATATAAACAGCATTTACACCAGGAAAAGTTTGTTGCTTAATACAAACTGTTTAAACCCTTCTCTTTGATCACTCCGTGGGAATGGAATGAGTAAATGAATTTACTTGACACAGAGCTATTGGAAACATCACTCCAATGGCTTTCAGGCCTTATTGTGACCCACTGTCCCTTGCACCAAATAGCTAAGGCTTTTCTGACAACACAGGACTCTTATAAGGTACTAAGAAACTGAATGCTCATCGAGCGGTCCTTCTCAAAATTCGCAAACTCGAAGATTATATTCTCGAAGGAGACAAGAAAGACAATGTCAGCAAAGAAGAACAATCTTTCTTTCGACCTGATTCTTCTCACGAGAGAGAGAGAGAGAGAGAGAGAGAGAGAGAGAGAGAGAGAGAGAGAGAGAGAGAGAGAGAGAGAGAGAGAGAGAGAGATCGCCTGAGACGACTCTCTGACAATCATTGAGGTCAGTATTGGCAGAAGGAACAGAAAACAAGAATAAAGAGGGGGTGATGATAAAGGGGGGTAAGAAGAAGGAAGGAACGAGAGAGAGAGAGAGAGAGAGAGAGAGAGAGAGAGAGAGAGAGAGAGAGAGAGAGAGAGAGAGAGAGAGATCGCCTGAGACGACTCTCTGACAATCACCGAGGTCAGTATTGACAGAAAGAACAGGAAACAAGAATAAGGAGGGGGAATAAAGGGAGGTAAGAAGAAGGAAGGACAGGAGGAAGATATGGAGATAAAACGGAACACGTGAGGGGATTTGAAGCAGTCTCGAGAGGGGAGTGCAAATACTTTAGTTTGACAAAGCCGTTGTTGTCGCAGGTCTGTTGCGAAAAAAATACCGTCAACTCAAGAGAAGAAAATCTTTTTGTATAGCACTTTTCACCATCCTGTTATTTCCCAGTCTTTTCACATGGCCAGACCATCTCGAAACATGCAGCACATGATTCAAACAATTCGTTGCTTACTGTCTTCATTATCAGTCAGAAAAGCCAAAACGAAATCCAAAAAGAGACTGGCAGATCTTTGGGGGGTACCAAATTAGGTAGGAGATCCAGGGAGAGAAGCCCCCCTTCTGTTTAAAGATGATTGTGTTAGGTTGGATTAAGTTAGGTTTGGTTGGGCCAGGAAAGATAATCTTTGTCATTTCTTAACAAGCAAAAAATCCACCGAAGTTTCTTCGGCGCAATCGAGTTTTCTGTACAGCGAATAATGCTGTATGAAACTTTCAGCCACGGCCCATGAAACTCTTAGCCGCGGCTCATAAAACGTTCACCCACGGCCCGGCGGTGGCCTGTGTCGTTGGTACCTATAGAGGTGCCAGGCGCACGATCATGGCTGACTTTAACCTTAAATAAAATAAAAACTACTGAGGCTAGAGGGCTGCAATTTGGTATGTTTGATAATTGGAGGGAGGATGATCAACATACTAATTTGCAGCCCTCTAGCCTCAGTAGTTTTTAAGATCTGAGGGCGGACATAAAAAGTGCGGACTGACTGACAAAGCCGGCGCAATCGTTTTCTTTTACAGAAAACTAAAAGTAATAATGCTAATAATTTAATACCCCTTTTTCCCAAAATGACTGCTCTCGCCTCTACCAGAAAAAAAGTAATGAATAAAATCAATATTCTCTGTTATAAATGCAGAACGAACCGGCCTGCCCAATACTTGGGGCATTCATGGCGAGTGACTTATTTCCAAAGAATTTCTCCTCAAATCGAGACGAATCCTTTTCGACACTGACGCAACTCAATTCGAGTCCTCTTTGGCGAAGACGGTGCGTGCTTTCTCGTCATGATCCTTCTTCGATTACCCTCTTGTGCCATTTGAGTTTGGAGAGCATAAACTGTTGTATCCTTTGAAGTGGGATGTCGATATCAATGTCTCTCTCTCTCTCTCCCTCTCTCTCTTTCTCTCGCTCATAACTTTTGATACATGGTTATCCTCACGTCATTTGTCTTGATTTATATACATACATGCATGCATGCAACATACATACATACACACACACACACACACACACACACACATATATATATATATATCTATATAAAGCCACAAATATCACTAAAAATACTGAATTCATTCACCTTACACTGGGAATAACTTACATCCAAGAGGAATTACAACTGATAATTGTATCTGCCCCGGAGGAATGGATAAGTGGACTGTCTATCACTGTGATAAACCAAAAGAGACCAGATTCGAATCCTGGTCGGGACAGATGTGCACTTATCATCACCCAGGCGTAGTTCCTTCTCTTGTCTGTCTATTTGTGAGGCGTAAATAATTCGTTAACATATATCATTAACAACTAGTTAACCTCTGTAATTTTCTTGAAGGATGCAATTAGGTCTATAATGCCTATGTCAGTAATTTCATTGTAGTTTCCACAATTATTCTTTTTTCATATTGTCATCCGGTGTGATAATTACCTGTCTTTGGATAGGATGTGCCTCTACAACCGGGTTTTAGTCAAGACGGATCTTCAATTGGTTTTTTCTCAGGACAAATCTACAACCGTATTTTTCTCAGGACGAATCTACAACCGGTTTTTTTTGTCAGGACGGATCTACAATCGGTTTTTTGTAAGAACGGATCAAAAACCGTTTTCTTTGTCAAGACGGATCTACAACCGCTTTTTTATCAAGACATATCTACAACCGATTTTTTGTCAGGACGGATCTACAACCTCTTTTCTTATCAAGACAGATCTACAACCGATTTTTTGTAAGGACGGATTTACAACTGATTTTTTGTAAGGACGGATTTACAACTGATTTTTTATCAAGACAGATCAACAACCGGTTTTTTGTCAGGACGGATCTACAACCGGTTTTTTGTCAGGACGGATCTACAACCGGTTTTGTCAATCTATAACCGGTTTATTGACAGGACGGATCTACAAGGTTTTTGTCAGATGGATCTACAACCGGTTTTCTGTCATGACGGATCTACAACCGGATTATTGACGGAACAGGTGAACACTTTGATAGAAAAACAACTGAAAAAAATATTAATTTTCTTCTTAACAGTCATCGACTCTCAAACACAGCTTCAGTTTCCTATGCCACTTCTCCCTTGGGTATGAATTGACTTCATGACAATTTTTTTTTCCAAGTTAATGCACATTCACGTAGATGTGCAGAGAGAGAGAGAGAGAGAGAGAGAGAGAGAGAGCCTTTGAGAAGAGAGAGAGTGAGAATTACAAAACAAACGTTGGTTTTGATGGAAAATCTCACTGACTGTATTAATTTACTGACTATTGTACTGTAACCTAACGTACCAAATCAAGTAAGATACGTATTATTATTATTATTATTACAAAAACAGTTTACCGACCCAATAATTCACTTCACTTCCAGTCTAAAATGAGAGATGAGCACCGTAGCAAGCACCTTCAGAAGCAGCCGTATGAATCATCAAAACAAGGCGGATGCCTTTGCAAAAGTTGCGTGGTAACAACATCGCTTACGAAGACCAAACATTACCTCTAATCTGGTTGCCTTTGGTAAGCCAACGCACTCGGCAGGGGAGAGGCTAATTAACGCCAATATTGATGCCATTAAGTGCGTGTGTTTTGCAGAGTTGACTTGCTGATCTGTACTTGGAGGAGCTCCTCCTCCTCCTCCTCCTCCCCTCCTCCTCCTCCTCCCCTCCTCCTCCCTCCTCCTCCTCCTCCTCCTCCTTCTTCCTTCTTCTTTCTTCTTCTTCTTCTTCTTCTTCTTCTTCTTCTTCTTCTTCTTCTTCGAACGGAATAGCCACGTCAGTGTCCTCAATGTCGTTCGATGATAACAGGTCAGTATCGAACTTTGAAACTTAAAAAAAAATAAACAAACACAAACTGTCGAACAAATACTATTCAAAACCCACATACAGTTTCCGAGCGTGATGCTCCCCTCTTCAGCGGTGTGGGCAAGGTCCTTCAAATATACTCTCAGAGTATATGTAAAGGACCTTGAGTGTTGGGACGTCAAAAGGCGGAGAATGACGCTCCAAAAGTGTTTGTGGCCTCGGATATTATTTGTTCGACAATTTGCGTGGGTTTTTTTTAATGTCTTTTCCTAGCCATTGGTTGAAGTGAATACGACAAGGAGGAAACTGAAGGAGAAAGGAATCTTCCCTGTTATATTCCTCTCTCTCACACAATTTTCGAAGTGCAAAGGCCTATGGAAGAAGCATGCAATTCCCCATTTTGCAACTGTCCATTTTTACCTCATGCCACAAGAATAGTAATAATAATAATAATAATAATAATAATAATAATAATAATAATAATAAGAAGAAGAAGAAGAAGAAGAAGAAGAAGAAGAAGAAGAAGAAGAAGAAGAAGAAGGAAGAAGAAGAAGAAGAAGAAGAAGAAGAAGAGAGAGAGAGAGAGAGAGAGAGAGAGAGAGAGAGAGAGAGAGAGAGAGAGAGAGAGAGAGAGAAATTGCATACGGAATACATGTAACAGTAATGATGTCTATATGGTAGGTACGTATCTTAAGTGATTTCTGAGAGAGAGAGAAAGAGAGAGAGAGAGAGAGAGAGAGACTATACACGGAATACATGCAACAGTAATGATGTCTACAAGGTAGGTAAGTATCTTAAGTGATTTCTTAGAGAGAGAGAGAGAGAGAGAGAGAGAGAGAGAGAGAGAGAGAGAGAGAGAGAGAGCGTGGGGTTTATTCGCTAACGAAACCATACACCTGAGTACTCTCACCTGGGTTTACTTGCCAATATTATACTTTTTCTTGACTTATAAAAACGCGTCTACTTCAAAATCACGGTCTGTGTTGATATTAGGACGATTTTACTGAATTCTTTTGATATCTGCAGTGGAAGGAAAGAATTTCAATTTCATCTTTTTATTGCAGATCTGAAGTTATCTTTTTCAGGAGTCCCAGATCAGTGGAGGGAGGGATTTTCATTAAACGGGAATTTTCAATAAATCCGCAAGTACTGCGTGGAAGCAAGGCACGAACTAAGTGGCCGATGTTATAGAACTTGGAATTCTCTTCTTTCCTCTATGTTTTCCGAGTCATCTAACCGACTTGTTTTTAATAGGCAGAGCTTCCTTCATCTAAAGTGTTAAGTCCGGGAAAAGTTTTGTATTTGAGCAAAATTGTCCATCTCAGTCTCCGCAAAAAAATAAAGCGCGCGCACACACACACACACACACATATGTATATATATAATTAAAATTTAAATCCCACACTGGACAGGATTAGGACATTGATACAGACACTTGGAAATTCTAACCTTTTTGCTTTTACCTACCCAAAGACCTTAGCCAAATCCCTGATTAACGTCCAACAAAAGCCAGTCCCCAAAGACACAGGAGTATACGGAAATCCCTTGCCTCAACTGTCACAAATCGTATATCGGTTTTACTAGTAAGTCACTCCCCCAGAGATTGATACAACATAAAATGTCAGTACGGTATAGCCAACAGAGCTCAGCAAATTTTAACCACATAAATAACCATAACCACAGGATAAACTGGAATTTGTCACGTATAATTTATAGCAGCGATTGTCGGTTCAAAAGCCAGATGGCAGAATCAGCCCAGATTAAACAAAGAAATACGATGAACCTCTCAAAAGGAGCTTGGGAATCAGACATTATAGATAAAATCTTCCTCCAACCAGCGATTAAAAAGATTAAGAAGCTGTCAACTGGAGTGACGTAACGGGTGACCTATGGAACCCTTGCTATAAATACCGCCTGTCTGTGTTTCTTACGTCATTCGTTTACTGTACTTTGCCTGTAGAGAGAGACAGTGACTTGGTCTCTGAAATATAGCGTTAACTTTCTACCTTTTGGCGTTTTTATGGGCTCTTTTTATTAGAGATATATACTGTATACATATATATATGTGTGTGTGTGTGTGTATGTATGTGTGCACGTTTCGTGTATAGGTGTCCATCTTTTGACTCAGAATTCTCATTCATTCTTATACATTTTCCATTTTACTGATTCTCCATGACCGCTGTCTGCTCGAGCTTAAAGTGGTCGAGTAAAGGGAACTGTGATCTACTGAGTAACACTGACATTCAATCAATCACGAGAGGTGATATATGCACCCACACAGATCCTGAATTCCAGATAAAAGAGGAGGGTTGAGCTTACAGATTCATATACCCTTGTCTTTGCATAAAATAAACAAGTAAAAATTACGCCGAAGAAACTTCGGCGCAATCGTATTTTCTGTACAGCATATAATGCTAAATGAAACTCTCAGCCGCGGCCCATGGAACTTTCAGCCACGGACCGGTGGTGGCCTGAGTTGTTGGCACCTATACCGGTGCCAAACGCATAATCATATCTAACTTAATCTTAAATAAAAAAAAACTCCTGAGACTAGAGGGCTGCAATTTTGTATGGCTGATGACTGGAGGGTGGATGATCACCATACCAATCTGCAGCCCTCTAGCATCAGTAGTTTTTAAGATCTGAGGGCGGACAGAAAAACCTTCTCAATAGTTTTCTTTTACAGAAAACTAAAAAGCTGTTGAAACTCGGAGCAAAATTCTGTAATTCTGCATACGGTTGCAGATGGTAATGGGCCGTACTAAGACCTGGATGCCAGCAAGAGTAAGTGATAGTAAGTCAAACGACATTCCAAAATACCCACTGGGGGCACTTATGTGTGAGATTGAAACATTGTGGTATTTTGAACCATCAGGCATAATTAAAATAATAAAATTTTGACAAAAACGTCACGCACCTGTGTTTAACGGAGTTCACCTGGTTAACTGATGTTTACAGTGAACTGAAAAAGAAAAACAAATGATTTTAACTGACGAATATTCCTTCTGCTTCCATAATAAAGCAAAAGATTTAATTATCCTCGCCGTGTGAAAGTTTACTATAAAGTCTTTCGAAGAATTATCTGGAAACTGTGAATAAATGCTTTAGTTGTTTGTTATAGCAAAGTTTAAAGATGATCAGAAATTCTTTAATAATAATAAATACGTTTTCTCTGTAGATCAGAGAACTACAGTGAAGATACACTGTTACCGTTATAGATGACCAGATATGCATTTAATGGATTATATCGATATACACAGAGTAACAAAAACAAACTTGACCCTATCAGAAATAATTATAATGCTAAGACAATAATCAGGATTTTTGTAAGAAAAGATGGCACAGTTTCCCAAATACTGAAATAATGATGAATAATAATTTATGTCAGAAAGCATGTTGGTCCCAGTACACCGGAATAGGCTAATATGGATGTAATGATGACAGAGAGAGAGAGAGAGAGAGAGAGAGAGAGAGAGAGAGAGAGAGAGAGAGAGAGAGATAATATTATACTGTTATAGTCTTATTAACTATTTGAAAGCTACGACGAACTAATGTTTACTAAACAGTTTTACAGATTAAAAACAAACCTTTGACCTTTAAGAAAGGTCTGCCGCCATTAGCATTAAGGACAGGCACCATAGGTCGTGAAGAAGGAAACCCACTATTTCCATTTTCTGCTATATTTAATTTATTCCCCCTTCTCCTAATTGCGTTCGTCTCTCACATAACCAGGCAACTGGTTCTTTTCCATCCTAAATGGTTTTTCTTAATTCATTTGCAACTCGAAGCAATTTTTTGTAGACATTTTCATATGCACAGTTTACGTATTTATATGTCTATGTATCCTTTTTTCAGCAAATGCTACAATAAAATTTCTATATTTCTGTTCAATGTCTCCTTTATTTCTCTTCAATCCATAAACACCAAAGTTGCTACCAACCGTCTAACAATAGCGAAGTCTGTTTGTTTACATTTAGTTGGGTACAATGGTAAATAAAAAAAATAAAAAAACGGAAAGCAAAAACGGAGCAGACGAAAACCTAACAAAATGTGAAAGACTCGTGTCAACACTATCTTTTTAAAGTCAGGAAGGATTCTAACACTCGCGGAAAATATTTCGTGTGACACTGCCCTCAGACGGTTACGGACATGTGTTTTAACCAGCTGAAGGCCAAAGAGATGAAAGGGCTGATTAACTCTCTAATTTTAACATTCACTTGCTTGTTCTCTGATTGAAACTAACGGCATTTCTTATGACCTTCGTGAATATGAATTTTCAAAGTGAGTGTCCTCTTTTAAGACGGAATCATAACGTACCATGATAACCCGCTCAGAAGATGCGTATGTTATGTATCGTGCAAAAGAAATTAAGCCACAATGGTGTGCAATTGGAACCTCAAAAGTTCAAGCGAAGACGCAATGCATTGCTACCTTAAAACATTTCTCCTTCTATTTTAGAATTTACGTACATTTTTATCTTCTTATTAATTAGTTAATTTATTTTTTATTTTTTAATAACTGATCTCTTCTTACTGCATTATCTTCTGTCACTTCTTTCAAATGAACATCATATACTTTGGAAGCTTGAATTTCAAGTCAATGGCCCCTGTAGGCTTGTTCCATATAAACAGTGTTCATCTTCTGAATAATAATAATAATAATAATAATAATAATAATAATAATAATAATAATAATTTGGCAACAAGCATGCAATGATAACATGTAACAAGCGATGCAGGGAAGTAATATAATATTAACTGATTATCTATAAACTGAATCAGCATAATAGCAGATGGCAACTCGATCAACACACACCAAGAATCTCAGTTCAGGGGAGAAATAACATCAGAAATGACTATGCCCTAAGCTAAAAAGACCTCCACGATATAATGGACAATTACAATCCGACCATAAAGATGCCACGCGGGTGTTGAGACCACCCAGTAATGATACCTTTGCCAACAAACATTTAGTTTCCGGTACTAATTTTACTTTTGAGAGTCCTCAACGTCGCCACCACCTGTGCATTTGTGTGGGAACGTTCCTTGCCCTCCCGCTGACAGGCAGACACAACGTAGCTTTCCTAAATAGGTGCCTAAAAGGGATGAATGAAAGTTCAAACATCCCTAATCAATTAAAGGCAAGGAAGAAACCTTTTAAACTTTGGGATACTCGAGACTTAGAAAACGGTTCTGAGCTTAATATTGTCAGCAGGCATGATCTAACAGCTCTTGCGTTGCTGCTATTCTAAGCTCGGACACTGGCCACGCCCCCCAGTTGGCACAGTTGCCAAGCGTTTCCGGAGCGAAAACTATCAGTCATGACCTGACAGTAAGAATCTTCTTTAATGTATAGAGATTAAAGGAACAAAACTGGTTCAGTGGAATCTAGTCAATTGCTTAGCGGGGAATGATAATAAATTAACCTGTACTACAGATACTAAGACAGTATCATCGATTTGAATCCCAGTGAGAATACTGATATTGGTCCACTGTCTTCAGAAAAACACCAGTAAATAAGTGAATACATAAATAAATAAATAAATAATAAAAACTGAACTGTAAAACACTTTCAATTAAAAATATTACAAATATTGCCACTAAAAATGATAAAAACAAGATGACTAAGCAAATGGTAAAATGAAATCAGTCCTATATCCTATTCAACAATTCAGAAATAATAAAAGAAATTTAACAATAAAACAATCCTACTCAAATACACGCAAAACTACCCACGCAACTTGTTTTAATGAGAGAGAGAGAGAGAGAGAGAGAGAGAGAGAGAGAGAGAGAGAGAGAGAGAAAAATGAAATTCTGCAGGGGTTCCTAGAATATTTAGTTACTGCTGAGGGGACTTGCAGCAATAAAATATTCATCCTCAATATTACTCCCACAAGCTTTCTCCTCGCCTAAGAAACGAGAAGTGACAGGATGGAGGTAAAAATGATGTGTTCACGCAGAATGTCTTATGAATATCTTAAGGTTTAACTCCCATTGGAGGAAAGGATTACTTTGTAAAGGCCCTTAAGTTTTCAATTATATGATGGCGTAGAATTTGAAGGGGAACTGATCACTCACGTTTGTAGCTAGTTTCTCTCTCTTTCTCTCCCTCTCTGTCTCTAACACACAGGCAAACCCAGGTGCGACTCACAACAGTCGCTTAACATACAGGCACATATTTCCCTGCATCTTATGTAACTTCTTTCAAATGAACGCCATATTCTTTGGAAGTTTGACATTCAAGTAAATGGCCCGTGTAGGCTGTTGCATAAGAACAGGGGTTTATCTTCTGAATAATAATAATAATAATAATAATAATAATAATAATAATAATAATAATAATAATAATAATACTGTCAGCAAGGGCACAGTAATTTTCAGGGAACGACCCTATGACGTTCATTCCTCGTCTGGCTCGGGGATCGAACACTTGTCACTCAATTTTGAGTTGAACTGGCAACCATTCGATATTACAGAGAGAAAGAGAGGAACAGGTACACAAGTAATAATTTGTTACGTAAAAACGGTAAAGATATTCTGACGTTTTGACGGGTTGAGAGAGAGAGAGAGAGAGAGAGAGAGAGAAGCAATATGTCACCAGGATAAATGGTGTCTTTCTGAGTCTTTCCTACTACATTCTTCATATATTCCCGGTCTTCGCCTCCCTCCATTATTCAATTTCGCTGATGAAATTTTCTGGAGCGTACTCAACCTCTCTCTCTCTCTCTCTCTCTCTCTCTCTCTCTCTCTCTCTCTCTCTCTCTCTCTCTCTTTGTCAATTCAATTGGCTCTAATTAGCTGAAGTTAAATAGTATCATTTATTGCTTCTGCTGTGACACCAACTCAACGTACGATTTTAAATCGTAATATTGGCGAACCTTTATAACTTAATATATTATGCACGCAGTAATAAAAAGATTTAATCTATTTGACCAGTATTTCGTCTTGATGTCTGTATTTTTCTCCTTCTTCTTCTTCTTCTTCTTCTTCTTCTTCTTCTTCTTCTTCTTCTCTCTCTCTCTCTCTCTCTCTCTCTCTCTCTCTCTCTCTCTCTCTCTCTCTCCCAATACTGAATACTATACGTGAGAAGACTCATAATGAAATGGTATATGCTGATGGCCTTCGAGTTTTCATACTTAAATTTATGTATATCAACGTATTTATGTGTGGTCTTTTTATTCATTAATTGTTATTAGCTCTTCATTTACTAACTGGTTTCTTTCTGTCCACTTTTTTGTCTCTTTTATAACATAAGGAAAAGTACAACAATGCAATGAAGACAAGCACCTTTTGAAGGTCATCAGATCTCTGACTCCATCGTAAGGAGCTCAAACACTTCTTCTATTTCCAGGGAAAGCTGTCAGAAAAGACGACCTTTAATTACACCTTGTAATAATGGCTAAGGCGTTACGCAGACGTCCTCCCAAGTATTTTGCATCAGACCAATGACGTCGGACCGCACGATGCATGCAAAAGTACTTGCAAGCACAGCTTTCTCTGAGAGAGCAAAGAATCCTCTGTATCTGTCTGCCACAGAAGCAGCACCGTAAGTTGCACAAGGCAATATATTTGCAAGTAGAATATCGTTTCCTTTGAAAAAGTCCCAACTGCTTCGAAAATAGTTTTTCCTTCGGTGTCTGTCGTGGCCTTTGAGCCAAAAAGCACATCTTCACTGAGCTCATTATCATCCGGTTACCAGTCATGTGTCACCAGAAGAACCTCATTATCAAATGGAACGGATAATAAACTGTCCTTTGTAGTTAGTAATGCTCTGTACAATACTGGTCAATCTTTATGCTGCCGAAATTACCACACACAATAAAATTTTAAGACAAATTTATCATACGTCTGGCAGTTAAGTATGGGCGGCCCCTTGGAACTCAACAATGGCCACCTAGTATCCCATTTTCTTTGCATGTGGGTCCCTAGAGTAAACAAAATGAAGATGAAAAGGACACGTGTCTTGTCGTTCCGTCATTTTTTCACGATTTGGTTAACAAGCTATAACAATAATATTAACTATACACAGAAGGGAAAACTTCAAATAATCCAGGCACTCTGGAAAATGCAACGAACCACTGGGTGCTGTTGCAATCTAATCTCTTTCTAAACAGGATGAAGCATTAAAACGACTTCTTAGAAACCTGAAAAACATCTCAGAAAATAACTAGGAGACATTTTAATAGAAAAATAACTCGAGTATTTATCGAATTCTTTTGATCTGCTCCGCGGGCAATGGCTGGAAAAACTGTCACCGTGGAAAGGGTTATGAAACTGTCTTTGACGTTTCTGTTCTCCAATATCTTTCTGGCGTGCGGGGCTGCACCTCTCTTTCGTGACTGCAGCAGTAACTTTATGGAATTCTTTCTCGTTGCTGTTGGAGTCTTTATGAAATTCTTCTCTCTCTCTCTCTCTTTCTCTCTATCTTTCTCTAACTGTATAGCCTACTATTGAGGATTAATTTCTTAAATAAATATATTTACATATATATATATATATATATAAATATATATAGATATATAAATAAATATATAATATATACTGTATATATATATATATATATATATATATAGTAAATTTCTCCCCTTGTATTCTATACTTAGAGAGGGAGAGACACACACATGCATACAGGTGCAAAGTTCTCTCTCTCTTTTCATGTATGTATATATATATATGTATGTATGTATATATGTATATGTATGTACAGTATGTATGTATGTGTATATATACACATACACATATAAACACACAGAGGAACTCTATAGAGCAATATGTCAGCCGTATTTCCCCATGTGGAGCAAATTTCATCCTGAATATTGCCAGACCGTTTGGCCCGGTTCCCAGTTCATAAACGCCAAATATTTTGGGACGGTGGGCCTGCCATGGCCCGCATCTTTATATTGAATAACTTTTATACGGACACGACTTCGCTCAGGGTTCCATGTCCGGGTATCAAATTGGGCCATTTGGGTTCCACGTTTGTGTTCCCGTTTAGCCGAGTAATTTTCTCGACGGAGCAATGTTTATTGATTTCGGATTGACAGAGAGTATCAGTTACTTTATACGCTCGCATGTATGTGTATATATATATATATATTTATAAATAAAAATATATATACATATGTACATATATATATATCTATATATATATATATACAAATATTTATGTAAATTTCTGACTCACATCGGCATCGAACCCCGGTCTCTCAGATGAAAGGCCAAGGCGATACAAATTGTCCTACGAAGGTCATAAAAGAAGTTGGAACCTAAGTACTTCTGTATCTGAGTTTTTTTTTTTGGGGGTGCAGGCTGTGCCGTGACCCACCCACCAGCGAGGCAATTGGTGTAGTACTTCATTCGAATGACCTCTTCAGCGTGACTGTGATGGACCTAATGAACACATATTTATATACATATATATATAAATAAATATACATAAATGCATATTTTATATATATATATATATATATATATATATATAATATGCATTTATGTATGTGTATGTATATAAACGCTATTTATATAATATATATAAAATTCACAAATGCATTTTACTCCTTAGTAATGGCAGTTCCTGATCACGCTGCCCTTCAGATTTTCGGCAACCCCTGCGGGATGAATTTCCTGAGGACCCACCACCCATGCCCTTTTCCCAAATCGATCTGCGGCCCACCACGGTCATTCGGCAGCGGGGAAATGCCCTCCCGAACCTCTTACTTTACCTCGAAGAGGAAGTAAATCGAACCAGGAACGCGAAGATCGGATCGTGACGTCCAGAGATCGACACGAAGAGTCGATCGGGGTTTAAGCCTGGCCTGGCTTGAACTCAGGTCGTGAGAGGTTGCGGCTTCGGTCGAGAGATTGGAGGCATTAGATAAGGTAGGTGATGAATACATTTCGTGACTGGCGCTGAAGAATAGCTTCATCGGAGGTGAGTCGCTTTTGAAAATGCCTTTTCTATCTATTTATGTTTTGATATTACAGCCATCTCTCTCTCTCTCTCTCTCTCTTATATATATAGGTATATATATATATATATATATATATATATATATATATATATATATATATATATATATGTGTGTGTGTGTGTGTATGTATATATATATATATTTATTTATATAAATGTATATATATATATAAATATATGTATATATATATATGTATGTATGTATGTGCATGTAAGTATATATATGTATAATTATACATATACAGATATAAATAAATAAATATATATACACACACACACACACACACACACACATATATATATATATATATATATATATATATATATATATATATATATATATATATATATATTGTAAGGCTTAGCGCTTGTTTTGTCTATGGAACGATTGTTCCCTTGCTGAGATTGCACTCCCTACCCGGTGGTGCTTATTTTTTATACATAGGGTTTACGTCTGTTGTCTTCGCTTTGGCAGCGACAGTCATGATGTTTGGGCAGCCATCGAGTCAGGGTCTAGACAGCACAGCAGCATGGACTTGTTTAGTAGCAGGTAGCTGTTACCTGTTGTCTCCTGCAGTTTTTGATGATGGGAACTTCACCCAAGTTATCGAGGGTGAGTTGGTGGCTTAACCTTAGTGGCCAGTGGAGAGGGGGCATTCCCCTGAGACGGCAGTGTGGGCTGTTGCATCGACTCTGTCGTGATTACCTACCTGTTTTGTGGAGATATTCCCGTCTGCTGCCCACACGGTGGTTTCGACGATTTCACGGCAGCAGTTTGATGGTCGTCCTCGGTAACCTCTGAAGCTCTTTGTCGGGTGAGTCGGTAGAGCTGCGGACTGTCACTGATGGGCCGGAGTTCAATCGGCTGGCTGATGAAGAGTTAGAGGAATTTATTTCGGTGATAGAAATTCATTTCTCGCTACAGTGTGGTTCGGATTCCACAATAAGTTGTGGGTCCCGTTGCTGTAACCAACTGGTTCTTAGCCACGTAAAATAAGTCTATCCTTCGGCCAGCCCTAGGAGAGCCGTTACTCAGCTCAGTGGTCTGGTAAAACTAAACTATACTTAACTTTTTTTTCGGTAACCTTTGATGCTGGTCATGACATCCCAAGGTGGATGTTGTTTTTGTACTGTGCGAAGATTGTGATTATTATTATATTGGTATTACTTGATACTTAAGTTTGATTGTTACTGACTTTATATTTGCTGCTTTACTGATTTTTCAGATATTTGTATATTATATTACTATTGTTAGTTGGTTATACCGTGCACTGTCTGATATTATTTGTGCTGTCTGTATTGCTTATTGTTTGATGTAGCTTAAATGTTATTCTCTTTTATATGATGTTTGTTACTTTTTGCTTTTATGGTAATGTTTATTTAAAGTAACTAATTTTGCTACATCTATGGTATTTTTTTGATTGACTCGTGGATTACGTATGTTTGATGTGGTTTACTTAATTACTTTTGACCAAACTTGACTCATTTGTAAATATGTACATTTCTTAATGTTAATAAATTAGCATTAAGGTTATTTTGCTGATTTTGTTGTTCCCATTTCCCCGTGGTTGTCTCGGCTTCTGCCAGTCTTCCCAGTCCATTTGTCTGTAACTGACGATGGAACCTGATGAACCGAGGTTTGGTTCATAACAATATATATAACCTCTTCGAAAAGCAACTTGAAGAAAATACCATCAAAATAACATAGACCTAAAACAAGCCATACGGAATAGTGATACATACATAATTTACAATCAATCAAGACAATTTCATCAGACAACCAAACAAATGGTAGACAAGAGGAAAAACGTGTGGCGTCACAAGCAATCCGTAAATACTGACATCATGCTTTTATTGAAAGGAATGACTAAGCATCTTGATAAGCATACGCGAGAAAGAGAAGCAAAACAGGATCAAAACAAAGCGTTAAATGCGTAGTGCATACGCAATGAGCGCATGAGCTGGAAAACAGCAATGCAGAACAACGTCAGAATAGAAAGCTACACACGTAATACATACGCAGTGCGTAAATACTTCATAAATACCCAGAGTGTACAAACGGGAAAACAGCAGCGCAAAACAAAGTGAAACACTACAACAGCAATGCAAAACAACGTCAGAATAGAAAGCTACACACGTAATGCATACGCAGTGCGTAAATACTTAATAAATACCCACAGCGTACAAACGGGAAAACAGCAAAGCAAAACAAAGTAAAACACTACAACAGCAATGCAAAACAACGTCAGTATAGAATGCTACACACGTAATGCATACGCAGTGCGTAAATACTTAATAAATACCCACAGCGTACAAACGGGAAAACAGCAGCGCAAAACAAAGTAAAACACTACAACAGCAATGCAAAACAACGTCAGAATAGAAAGCTACACACGTAATGCATACGCAGTGCGTAAATACTTAATAAATACCCAGAGCTTACAAACGGGAAAACAGCAAAGCAAAACAAAGTAAAGGTATTAAACACAGCGTGCGATATACATGTACATTGCGTATGAAACGGAAAGCAGCATAATAAAATACATTAAGTATAGAACTTTGCATACATAATACATACGCCTACAAACAAGAAAACAGCAACGCAAAACGAAGGTAGATTACAACACTACGTGCGCTATGGATACGCCGAGCGTATACAAAAATCAAAACAGCAACGTAAAACTACAACACTACGTGTGTGATACATACGCAGTGCGTACAAGTAAACAGCAACGCAAAATAAAGTAAAACAACAACACTACATGCGTTATCGATGCTTAGAGCGTACAGACAAGAAAATAGCAACGGAAAGCAACTTCGAAATCGAACGCAGCGCATACATACGCAATGCGTACAGTGAACAGCAACTCAAAACAAACAAAAATGGAAAACTATATGCGTAATAAATACGCAGTTCACACAAACAGGAAAACAGGAACACACAACACTGTAAAACTGAAGCGCTACATGCGTCATATATACGCAATGCGTACAAAACAGGAAAAAAGTAAAGGAAAACAAAAGCCAAAACACAACGCTAAATTATGCGTAACACCAACTCGACGCCCCAGTCCTCCATCAGTGCCTAGCTGTGCGTTATTAAACTCAATACCGTCTCATTACGCGCGTAAAGGCGTAGGATCTCTCTCTCTCTCTGCGCCAAATTGTTTTTGGAATGGGGTTGCTAGTCCCAAGCCACAGCCCCACAGGCAGGGGAATTTCATGCGCTACTGCCCTGTGGCTTTCATTGGCGGTCACCCATTCACGCACTGATCCGACCCAGTGGTGCTTCAGGAGCTCCATAATAGGTGGTCGTAAAATATCCGAAAGGGGCAAAAAAAAAAAAAAGTTATTTGATAAACCATTAGCTTATATATATATATATATATATATATATATATATATATATATATATATATATATATATATACATATATATATATATAGTGTGTGTGTGTTTTAAGATACACAACAAAAGCATACGAAGCGTGGAAAGGTCATAAAGAAAGAGGAAATATAATAATCGCCCTGTTATAAAACACACTAACATTTGCCTGAGTGATGAAAAGTGCAATAAGCAGGCAATTCGCGAGAATTTATGTTTATCCCCAGATTAGCCAGCTCTCTCTCTCTCTCTCTCTCTCTCTCTCTCTCTCTCTCTCTATATATATATATATATATATATATATATACATATGTGTGTGTATTCATATATATTGTGTGTATTCATATATAAATATATATATATAAATATATTTATATATTTATATTTTTTCTTGTACTAGTGAAAAGATATATCACTACAAATGTCATAGCAGTTTTATTCAATACTCTCTCTTTTCTCTCTCTGTATTTATGTCTTTCATATTTAATTCTTCATATTTTCACTCACTGTGTCAAAGCAAACGAAGATTATGAAAAAAAAGCTCATGGAGCTTAAAATCAAGTTACAATCTTTTCCACCTGTTTGTCTTTCTCTCTGTCAGTTCCTTACCCCCTCTAAATACCCAAAACCACGATAGTTGGCATCACTGCCCATATCATCTCCCTCTGCCCTTGGCACCCACCCTTTGTCACTCAACCTCGACTTATTATCACCCACCTCATTCACAAGGACCCGACATAACAATTCTTCCAACTTCTTCTCAATGAACCTTAAGTCTCTGGGGCATGGCTGAGGCACATTGTTGCCATATGAGGTGGTCAGAGGTCTCGAGACAGTTTTGCCATATGAGGAGGTTAGTTCGCGTTCACTGTGTGGCATAAATTGTCATAAGCATGTTGGCAACTTATTTCGCACGTATCACAAACAAGTTGAATACATGTGGACGATTTACTGGTAGTCCTGATAAGTGATTCGTATGATTATCGTCCATTTTCCGAAGGTTCGTTTTCCTCTTGGAGTCACTGACCTGTTTTCAACCTGTTTGTGAGATGTAGGCGATAAGTCGCCGACGTGTGTTTAAGACATGTTTCACTGCAGTGTGGATGCACTCTTTGGAGTCTGTGAGGCAGTGTTGCCATATCAGGTGGTTAGAAATATTTGAGCAGTGTTACCATATAAGGTGATTAGAAATCTATGAGGCAATGTTGCCATATGAGTTTGGTAGAAGTCTGTGAGGTAGTGTTGCCAAATGAGGTGGTTAGAAGTCTGCGAGGCAGTGTTGCAACATTAACAGGCTAGCAATGTTTTGGAAGTAGTGTTAACATACAAGGTGGCTACAAGTAATTTTTTTTATACAGTATTGACTTATGAGATGGCTATAAGTTTGTGAGGCAATGTTGTCATATGAATTAGAAATGTTTGCGATACAGTCAAGGTATCACCATGTGAGAGCTTTCAATAATATTTTCAAAGTCTGATCAAGACATTTTAGGTGAAATGGTCATTATAGTTTTGGGAAAAATATAATTTCCTGTAATGATTAGGTTTTCCAAAATTGGTAAAAGGCTTTTATATAAAGCCTTTTCCCAATTTTTTTAAAACTTAAGCCGTAAAAAATCCTTAAGTAAAACTGTTCTTTAAATTTAAGGAAGTAAGCAAGTTTAAAGTGTTTGTTAATATTGGATTATTATTCAGTCATTTTTACTTATTAGTTTTCTGTAAAAGAAAACTATTGAGATGGCTATTAGTCTGTCCGTCAGCACTTTTTCTGTCCGCCCTCAGATCTTAGAAACTACTGAGGCTAGAGGGCTGCAAATTGATATGTTGATCATCCACCCCCCAATCATCAAACTTACCAAAACTGCAGCCCTCTAGTCTTAGTAATTATTTTATTTACGGTTAAAGTTAGCCATGATCGTTAAAAGTTAAGTATACCTTAGTTTAAGCCATGATCGTGCGTCTGGCACCGCTATAGGTGCCAACAACACAGGCCACCACCGGGCTGTGGGTGAAAGTTCCATGGGCCGGGGCTGAGAGTCTCACGGGCCGTGGCAGAAAACTCGATCGTGCCGAAGAAACTTCGGCGCATTTTTCACTCGTTGTTTTGGCAATTCCTCAACAGAGGCAGTTGCTTTCATTTCATGCAATGAGATGGTCAACAACATGCTTTCATTTTAAGCATATATTCATTTGAAGAATACACAGACGCTTTGCAACACCAGGCCGTCGTCTTTTCAGAATATTTATTTGGTAAGAATTTATGCAAGTTGCACGAGCGGACTGCAGGTTCAAATGAAAACTGCAATTATTTCTTCCGGTCTAATTAAAATATATCATGTGAGGATTTCGTGTGGATGTAAAGAAGCTTCGCTGGAAGGGGTTTATTAAAATTTCAGGAAGCAGTTGTTTGATATGCTATTAAGCAACGTGAAAAAATAATTATAAATTCTTTTAATTAACAAAAGATTCAGTATCTCTTATCAAGAGACGGAATTAAATAAGACCATTCTTTTAAAAGATAGGATATATAAACAAAACGTCCAATTTACAAAGGGCTGAATAAAATATACCGGTCTTTAGAAAAACAGGAGGCCGAATGAAATTCAATAGAAATGCTCATACATAAAATTACTAATATTTGAAAGATGATTAATCAACTGAACAAGAAATGCGTTACTGATAATTCTGAGTCAGTTTTACTTCTTTCCAACTGGAATATTTCCTCAAGAAATTAATGAATACAATATGATTTATATATCGAAAACATAAATCACTGCAAGTACTAACGTCATTATACGTGAAAACATAAAGAAACGTTTTTCTGGTAAGCAAAAGAAAAAAAAAAATCAAGTTAAAAATTTAATTCAGCGCAATCGAGTTTTCTGTACAGCGTATAATCAAGGCCACCGAAAATATATCTATCTTTCGGTGGTCTCGGTATAATGCTGTATGAGCCGCGACCCATGAAACGTTAACCACTGCACGGTGGTGGCCTGTCCTATATCGTTGCCAGACGCACGGTTATGGATAACTTTAACCTTAATTAAAATTAACTTTAACCTTAATTAAAATAGAAACTACTGAGGGCTGCAATTTGGTATGTTTGATGATTGGAAGGTGGATGATCAGCATGCCAATTTGCAGCCCTCTAGCCTCAGTAGTTTTTAAGATCTGAGGGCGGACAGAAAAAGTGCGGACAGAAAAATTGCGGACAGACAAAGAGCCGACGGACAGACAAAGCCGGCACAATAGTTTTCTTTTACAGAAAACTAAAAACGACTTTTATTTGACCTGTTTTGAATCAGTGGAAAAAAAATTGAAATATACTGCTTATCCACATTAGGAGTTCTCTGGAGCTAACTCTTATAGAATCAGGAAACCATCCTACAAAATAATGAGCATGTTGTCTGACCTAGAAAGTTGAGCACAACAGTTATAAACAAGATAAAAAATACATAAATGAAAAAAAAAATTCGAAACTAAGTTTTCTCTACAATTTCAGAAAATGATTTTGAATATTCTTTGACATCGCAGACGACCTCTCTCTCTCTCTCTCTCTCTCTCTCTCTCTCTCTCTCTCTCTCTCTCTCTCTCTCTCACTCAAGGTTTTTGTTAGTGCATCTTGCTATCTCCCCTAAATCTCTGTATCTCTCTTCCACAGCCTCTCTCTTACACTCTCTCTGTTTCTCTCGCCCTGTCTTTTTCTCTCGTGTCCATCGCTATAGAATTTCTTCAATTCCTCTTTCTATCACTATGCGTACGTGCTCTTTTTCTCTCTCTGTCTCTCTATCTCGAAAATAAAAATAAAAGTGACTTTCCTCTAATACAGTTTCGCTCTCTCTCTCTCTCTCTCTCTCTCTCTCTCTCTCTCTCTCTCTCTCTCTTCACAAGAAGGAAAAGGAGCCCTGGTTTATTTATCTTGCCTTAAACACTTGCTCTCCCCCTCTCTCTCTCTCTCTCTCTCTCTCTCTCTCTCTCAAGAAAAAAGGGGAACCCTCGTAGCACCCGCAAACACTTGTTCCAGATTGGCCTAGAATTGACTAAATTCCTCTCAACTGTCCTCTTAATCTTCATCAACAGACGCCAGATAACAGGTGACGGCACAAATGTACGACTTCTCTCTCTCTCTCTCTCTCTCTCTCTCTTTATGAAAGCAAGAAAGATGACAGAAAAAAAGCTAAGACGATTAGGATGAAAGATAAATTTCGTTTACTATTTTGTTTTCCTGTGTGTGTGCGTGTGTTTATATTGTGTATACACAGTACTGTACGTATGTATGTATGTATGTACAGTATGTATGTATGTATGTACAGTATGTATGTATGTATATAATTTTCCCATTCTCCTCCCATTTTAATTTACGCAACTGTCCAATGATATCCGAAAAATTGTTGTAAGCAACAGAACAAAAAAACTAAACCCCGAGTGTAGGATTACAAAAACACCCATTACAAAAAATAGAATTACAACATCGACCATATGTTACAAAATCCTGCTGTAATAAATGAATACCGCCTCCGGCTTCGCGAAGGAAATATTAAACAGAATAAAAAGGTGAAAAGTTAAAAAAAAATTTATTTCAGTATCCCGCAATTTTTATTTTCCGAGGAAAATATGGTAGGGTGTTGAAGAGTTGCGCGGGCTAGGGGTGGGGGTGAGTTGCTGAGTGGTGGTGGGGAAGGGGAGGGTGAGGGAAACTGGAGGGGGTTGATGAAGATAGGAGGGGGTGGTGTCATTGGGGAAAAGAAGGGGGATTGGGGAGGAAGTGAGGCTGTTTAACTGGTGTTGTTGATAGGACAAAATTGGTGGGGGTGGTAATGGGGATGGGGAAGGGGGGACATGGTTTGGGAAAACAGTGATGGGGGGACAAGGAGGAGGGTGGGGTAGAGGGTGGGTCGGGGAAGGGGAGATGGGAGCCTGACCTCAGAGGCGCCTTGAAAAATCGCTCCACATTGCTAATGCCTTGCCCTCCCTGCCTGCTTACAGTCTTTCCCTTCTTCCCCTCCTCCTCTTCCTCCTCACGCCCACATACCCACCCACTGGATCTCAAAGGCTTCATCTTTATCCACCACGGCCATATCGGGCGGGCGCGGTCACCATGAAGTGTTTTGTTGTTGCCGACTCGAGAAGGCTGAAAAAATAGGTTATTTTTTGTTTCAAAATAATTGACAAATTCCATTGGGTTTTGCTCTGGATACAAGTAATTATACACAAACACGTAAGCTTGTGGGTTTTCTTCTTTTGTTTCGCTAGTACATATCGAAGGAAAGATAGCAGAGAGAAGGAAAGTTAACTCGAATAAATAAAAAATCACATATGTACGGAAGAGTCGGTGGCGCTTTATACCTCTCTTGACAGTCTAGTGGTAAGTGAACTCGTCACTGAAGTTAGGGGTGGTTGCTGTCGGTGGTTCGAGTCCACCAGGTGACTACCACTTATTAATTATAATTCTCCCTCGGTATTATTTCCGAGGTAGAGCTGATTGGATATTAAATGACATTCGTAGCTTAATGTTTGTGGATGAATATATGTCACGGTGACGTGATGGTAATCCATATGAAGATCTATATACACGCTGAGTTGATTACACCGGAAGACCAACCTTGATATGCTAGTATAAATCCCTTCGAGAGATTGCAGATTCTGACACCAACCAGTAAAGGGAAACCTTTGTTATTAAACAAAGTCAACAACAGACAGGTTTAACTTCCTGAAACGCCTTCATGGAACAACCACGCCCGTGAAAGGGTGTGGACTTGGTGGACAACGAGAGAGAGAGAGAGAGAGAGAGAGAGAGAGAGAGAGAGAGAGAGGTAAACTGCAAGAGGAACAGTGAAGTTTTGCAGAGAGAGAGAGAGAGAGAGAGAGAGAGAGAGAGAGAGAGAGAGAGAGAGAGAGGTAAACTTGCAAGAGGAACAGTTTTTGCAGAGAGAGAGAGAGAGAGAGAGAGAGAGAGAGAGAGAGAGAGAGAGAGAGAGAGAGAGAGGTAAACTGCAAGAGGAACAGTGAAGTTCTGCAGAGAGAGAGAGAGAGAGAGAGAGAGAGAGAGAGAGAGAGAGAGAGAGAGAGAGTTTCGAAAGCCCTGGAAGGCTTTTCCCTCTCCCAAATGCCTTTTGTAGCGAATAACAAAGAAGAGGAGAAGAATTCCGAAGCATAAATCTCGCAAGGGCCCGGATTCATTCTCGTAGAACAAGAGCAGAGGCAAAAGAAAAAAAAAAGAAGAAGAAAAAGTGCATGGAGAAACGTTATCCCATTTAGCCGCTGCTCGGAACGTTTATTTATGGACCGATTTCATCATCAATGGCGGAAGCCCCTTTCTGCGGGGAACGTTATTCCTCCTTTTCGCGTGTGATAAATAGCTGACGCCAGCAGTCTCAGTCTCTCTCTCTCTCTCATTCACAAGAAGGAATAGGAATCCTGGTTCATTTATCGCCCCTTAAACATTTGCTCTCTCTCTCTCTGTCTGTCTGTCTGTCTGTCTGTCTGTCTGTCTTGTCTGTCTGTTCTCTCTTCTCTGCTCCTAAATACGTGGAGAAAACAAAGCAGGCAAACTGGAGCGAATAGAGGTCGAGTCTTCCAGATTCAGAGAGAGAGAGAGAGAGAGAGAGAGAGAGAGAGAGAGAGAGAGAGAGAGAGAGAGAGAGAGAGAGAGAAATCTTTATTATTCTTAGTATGTACGAACAGTGTTTTTACACCGAAGCCGTTTGTGCATGAAAAATATGAGGTTTGGGTTCTCCGAGAGAGAGAGAGAGAGAGAGAGAGAGAGAGAGAGAGAGAGAGAGATGCCTCCGGAATTACTTATTATATGAAGAGGATAAAAATAAAAATTGAAAAAAAAAAACTGTTTACGAATTCTTGCAACAAAGGAGGTCCCTGCGCTTAAGATTAATGGAAGAG
>NC_089770.1:13121000-13141000 GCF_040412425.1 Macrobrachium rosenbergii | reverse complement strand
TTATTGTTATTAATTATTAATATTATTATTATTATTAGTCATGTCATTCAAGTAACTGTACAGTTTTCTTATAATTATACCATTATTATTATTATTATTATTATTATTATTATTATGCAAATACAATTCATGAGGAAATCCACATACAGGCCCCTCCCTTACCCCCTGTCCCCAGGGCTTACCTAATCCTCCCTACCCTGTCCCCACCAAAGACGATCATGAATACCAAGCATGTAGTGAAGAGTTGTTGCCAAACTGCTCGATAATTCATTCCAAACCGTCTTTATTTACGAAGCAGTCATTATAACGAATTCAGAGGGTAAAAACGAAGAACGAATGAACAAATTAATGAGGAAAATCACATCTGAACTAATAAAAAAAGGAAATGTTGTAGTCAGTAGATACTATGCATGTGCTGATGGGGAAGGCTTTTCTTCCATCTTGGTTCTACTTATATAAATTATCGAAACTGTATCTCTACTTACAGAAATTGTCGATATAGGTTTTCAATATTGATTTTATCGAGGTAATTAATTATATTAATAATTATCATAAATTGTGATTGAAATTCACGTAAATTCTGATAAAAAATTGATGTTATGGGGGATTTATTGTTGCAGGTTAATCATACATCTGACAGCGCCTGGAAGAAAAACTGGAGCTTTCAGGTGAAAAATAACCATTAACCCATAAAGCAGCTGAAGGAAAACCTGACGGAATTGGTAAAAACGAAAATTTCATTCAATTTGGCTGTGTTTGATGTCTGTACTGTATGCAATGTTAAAGCATAAAATTTTATAGTAAAGTATTATGTACAGTATTTTATAAGACAATATACGGGTAACAAAATGTACAAAAATGAAAAAAAGGAAAGAATTCCTTACCTAATTCCAGTAGTTTTGAAAGCTGTCAAAGCCGTAGACTAGGTTGTGGGAAATGGATCAAATGTTCTTAGGGAGCTACCTGGAATAAGGATAAAATTACCAGGGTATGCAATAAATAGTATGGTACAGTACTTTATTACAGTATTTCATAAACCAATGTACGGTAGTATACAAATTTAGAGAAATGAAAAATATGAAGAATTCCTATTCTTTCAGTGATTTTGAAAGATATAGGCTAGGTAGGATAACGGAGCTCTAGCAGAGTCAGTAAAGGTGTTTGGCAGTGATACTGTAATGATAAAAATTACAATAAACTAAAGTGTATAAATACTGCAGTATTTTATAAAATGTATAACAATTTATAAAATAAAAAAGTGAAGAATTCCTTACCTGTTCCAGTGGTTTGCTATGATGTGGCACGTGCTTTGGCATCTGGAATGATACAGATACAAATGAGGTTACTATTAATAAGTACTGTAATAAACAATTATTTTATAATGATTTAAAAAAATTTATACTTGTCTCCCCCCGAAGGCCTAGTCCCTGTCCCCTCCTCCCGCAGAAACCCTTTTCTCCTGAGTGCTCATACATAATTACCTGCCGCCATGAAATGACAATCTGCTGCTCCTGCTGCGATGCGCGATGCGCGATAACATCCTTCTACAGCGACAATGGCAAGGTGATAGGAGGAAGGGCAATACGGATAGCAGGGAAGGTTGAAAGCAGGGTGACCTACCACTGTCACCCCTATTCCTGCACCCCCGCCCCTTCTCACCTCGTACCTTACCTAAACACCAAGCCACCCTATCAACGAGCCCCACTCAAGGCCAATGAGCACAGCCGGAAAAATGGATCCTAAGGCGATAGTTTTATGCCTTGGCCTAACCAAGTCTAGAGCCTAACTAACTGTCTTGCCCTATTCTAACCTAACTACTACTGATGCTGCTGTTACAGTGACAAGGTTACAGGACTGAAAGGACAAGACAGATAGCAGAGAAGGTTAGGTTAGGTTAGGTTAGAACAAGGGTGACATACCGCCTCCCTCATTCTCGCAACCCCCTCTCGCCTCTAGCTTACCTAAACCGAGCCATACTGTCGTGAAGCCACACTCAGGGCAAAGCTGGAAAAATGGATATAAGGTACTCCCACCATCCATCCAGCCCTGACACCCATTCTCCCATGTGACAGTGCCTATGCCTAACTAAATCTAGGGATTAACTAGCCATCTTGCCCTCTCCTAGCCTAACTTCCTTCCCATTGCCTCTGCATAGCCCACCATTTTGCCAACGTCTGTACCTGGAAAGAAAGAAAAAAGAGAACGCAATTAATAAATAAAAACAATGCCACCTTTTTGTTATACAGTACTAAAAATCAAATACAAATCTATACCCAAAAATGTATAAAAATGAAAAAAAGTTAATAACTCCTTACATTTTAATTTGAAATCCTCGTGCTTCATACGGCCATTATTCAGGGGAATCTGGAAAGTAAAAATTTACTGTGTATTAGTATACAGTATTGCATGCAATATTAAAGTATAAATACAGTAAAGTATTGTGTACAGTATTTTATAAGACAATATACCTGTACATGGTAATATGTAAAAAAAAATGAAATAAGTAAAGAATTCCTTACCTACTTTCAGTGATCTTGTTAATTTTTACCCTGTTATTTTTTATCCTCGATAATTTTTACCCGCTGTTAATTAGTACCCTCTGTTATTTTTACCCCCTGCTATTTTTTACCCCATGTTATTTTTACCCTTCACACTTTTACCCACTGGTTATTTTTAATTCCCCAGTTATTTTTTACCCCGTTAATTCCCTACCCCCAAGTTATCTTTAACCTTGTTACTTTTTCCCCTGTTAATTTTTTACCCCTGTTATTTTTTACCTTCTTGTTATCTTTTACCCCGTTAATTCTTACCCATGTTATTTTTTTATCCCCTGTTAATCTTCATCCCCTGTTATTTTTTACCCCTGTTAATTTTTACCCCCTGTAATTTTTAACCCCCTTGTTATTTTTACCCCTGCTATTTTTTACCCCCTCTTAATTTTTACCCATGTTAATTTTAATCCCTGTTAATTTTTACCCCTGTTATTTCTTACCCCTGTTAATTTTTACCCAGTTATTTTTACCCATGTTAACGTTTACCCAGTTATATTTTACCCCTGTTAATTTTTACACCCCTGTTAATTTTTATTCAGTTATTTTTTTACCCGTTATTTTTTACCTCTGTTATTCTTTAACCCTGTTAATTTTTACCCCTGCTAATTTTTACCCCCTGTTATTTTTTACTCAGTTATTTTTTTACCTGTTGTTTTTGTACCCCTGTTAATTTTTACCCCTATTAACTTTTACCCCGTGTTAATTCTAATCCCCTGTTAAACTTTACCCCGTTACTTTTTAGACCCTATTGTTTTCTACCCGTTATTTTTTACCCCCGTTAATATTCACCCTTGTTATTTTTTTCCGTTAATTTTTGCCCTGTTAATTTCCCCCTGTTATTTTTTACCCCTTGTTAATTTTTACCCCGTTATTTTTTACCACCTGTTAATTTTACCCTCTTATTTCCACCCCTGTTAATTTTTCCCCCTGTTGATTTTAACCCCCTCGTTATTTTTTACCCCTATTAATTTTTACCACGTTATTTTTTACCCTCTGTTAATTTTTACCCCTGTTAATTTTTACCCTCTGTTAATTTTTACCCCTGTTAATTTTTACCACGTTATTTTTTACCCCTATCATCTTTACCTCATGTTATTTTGTATCCCCTGTTATTTTTGCCCCGTTAATTTTTACCCTCTGTTATTTTTACCCCCTATTAATTTTTACTCCGTTTTTTACCCCTTTATTTTTTGCTTAGCATATGTGGCGCAATAAGAGCTAATACAACTGGAAACCTGGGGATTTAGAAATTGTTGGTAAAAAGCCAAGCGTCCGTGTACCCATTATCCCTTTCTTTAGTCTATACTCTCAACATATGCATAAAAGTTAACAAAGAACCCGTAAAATAATGGTATTTCCGTGTACTATCAATAATAAATATAACTAAGAAAATTAATAAACAGAACTGTATTTCATTCTTGTCCAATAATTACTGATGCATTAAATTTATATTCAAAACAGCCTTTCATTTCGAAATGGCACTCATTGCAGATTGCAGGCAGTATCGAGGACAACCTCTGCACTCGCCGTACCCAGACTGGAGAGTCATCACCTCGGGTTTCATCAGCCCGAGAGTGATTAATTGTCAATCAAAAAATCACCGGGAGAGACACACACACGTGACGTATCGTCAATGAATGGAGGACGCGAAGGCTCTGGAAATGCGCCGTGACAGGTCTCCATTCTCAAATCGAGGCTGTTTAGGGACGAATTCAATCGCGTCTATCATCCTCCTGAAACTGTGTGGGTTATCCTGCGACTTATCCCTAGGCCTATCCCGAGGGTTTCGTAGCCACTATCAAAAGGCTCTCGTGGCCAGTATTCAGAGGCTTTCGCAGCCACTATCAAGAGGCTTTCGTAGCCAAAATCCAGAGGTTTTCCTAGCCACTATCCAGAGGCTTTTATAGACACTATCCAAAGGCTCTCGTAGCTACTAACCAGAGGCTTTCGTTGTCACTATCAAGGGGCTTTCGTTGTCAATAGCAAGGGGCTTTCGTAGCCAATATCTAGAGGCTTTTGTAGCCACTATCAAGAGGCTTTCGTAGCCACTATCAAGGGGCTTTCGTAGTCAATATCAAGAGGTTTTCTTAGCCACTATCAAGAGGCTTTCGTAGCCACTATCAAGAGGCTTTCTTAGCCACTATCAAGAGGCTTTCGTAACCACTATCCAGGGGATTTCGTAGCCAAAATTCAGAGGTTCTCCTAGCCACTATTCAGAGGCTTTTATAGTCACTATCCAGAGGCTTCCGTAGCTACAATCCAGAGGCTTTCGTAGCAACTATCGAGTTTTTCGTATCCACTATCCAGAGGCTTTCCTAGCCAAAATTCAGAGGCTTTTGTAGCCAATATCCAGAGGCTTTCGTTGCCAATATTCCGAGGCTTCCGTTGCCAATATCCAGAGGCTTTCGTTGCCAATATCCAGAGGCTTTCCTAGACAATATTCAGAGGCTTTCGTAACCACTATCCAAAGGCTTTTGTAGGCTATACCCAGAGGCTTTCGTTGACAATATCTAGAGGCTCCCTGGCGGCCGCCGTTTTTCACTTGACGCAACGACGACTGAATTTCATAGGTGAAGAAGCCAGCTGCGGCAGACGACGAGCGATGATGATCAGCGACGATGATTTGTCAGTGTGTTATTGTGTGTCCATCTGCATGGTACTATCGCAGGTCACGTGTCTGCCTGGCCCTCTTAATCTAACAGCATTCAGCAGCGGAGGATAAAGGACTATATTCAGTTGTTTTCTTAACCAGCAAACGACAATCAACAATGCTCATTGAGATTTTATTGCCGGCATCCCTTCATTACATCGTTTAGGCCAGACTCCTAAGGCTTTTTGAAAGCTTCAGTGACTCCTGGTATTTTAAAAGGGACTGAGACTCAACGGCAGTGTGATGAATTTCAATAACTCTTTGTATTTTAAAAGGCCTGGGTGCTATGAACCCGAAACCCGAACCCATCTCTTTTTACCCAACCGGACGCTGGAAATGCCAAGAGTGCCCAATCCCCCAAAAAGGCGAACAGGTTAACCCACTTCCCTGAGCAAGCAAACACTTATATCCCAATAAGGTTTTAATCTCTTCTCTACTTCTCCATCTGCCCTTCACCACCACCGATATTAATCGCAGGTTTGATAAGGTTGGGATCATGTGGAGAGAGAGAGAGAGAGAGAGAGAGAGAGAGAGAGAGAGAGAGAGAGAGAGAGAGAGAGTTGATCACTGCATTACGAAGCAATGTCCCCTTTTAGCGCTGATGGTTATTGAATGCGTGATGGGGTCATCTCTGTTACGATATGTCTGTGTCACCTCAGCAGAGGCAGGGTCAGATTAAGAGGAGAGTGTCTGGGATTTCTCTCTCTCTCTCTCTCTCTCTCTCTCTCTCTCTCTCTCTCTACTAGAAGCCACAGACAATAAACTTTTAATGACAGACTCCACTTTTCTTTCTTCTTTCATTTGTAAAGTAAATTCATATATATATATATATATATATATATATATATATATATATATATATATATATATATATATATATATATATATATATATATATATGTATATATATATCTTCTGGAAGATTTAAAATCAAATGTGAAAGGCAGAAAGTAATACCAATGAAAAAGAAGTAAAGAAAATTAAAAGATTAAAACGAGACAGAGAAATGACATCCGTATAAAAGCGAACGCGTCTGAAACACGTTACAGCAAAAAAAAACAAAAAACTGCAAAAAGAAAACGGGACAGACTATCAGGGGATACTTATCAATATTCAAGATACTTCGGCAACGCGTTATTTCATCGCTAGCCGCATCTCTCTCTCTCTCTTTCTCTCTCTCTCTCTCTCTCTCTGCGTTCGATTCAATTGCCGACTCGCTGAAGCGTAATTGGTAAAGCGCAAATTAAAAGAAGGAAACGGATATTTGTTTCTCTCTCTCCGAGATGCAGCTGCGTGGATGCCTTCTTGCTTGCTCGCTTGATCGCTTGTTTGCTTGAATGCTTGCTAGCTTGCCTGACTGCTTACTTGCTTGACTGCTTGATAGCTTGCTTGGTTGCTGGCTTGCTTGCTTGCTCGTTCGCTTGCTTAGTGGTATGGTCTTGAAAGGGGCTCATGTCAGGATGTTTAGAGTATAATTTTGCGTTTCGAAAAAGTTGAAAATAAATTTTCTATGTTGGTACATATATACATATTTACTGCTTCAATTTTACTACCAACATCGGTCACTTGGTGCAGTGTGATGACAGTATGATCACACAAACCAGTTTCATATTTTTCATCACTTGGTGCAGTGTGATGGCGGTATGTTCACACAAACCAGTTTAATAATTTTTTTATAAGTGGCAACTTGGAGTGATTCTATATTCTATTTTAACGACTTCCCAACGATGCTTAGGTGATGTAGGGTACGTTGGCAATTAAACGATCAAACAAAGAAGTTAAATATTGTTTTTAATAAGTACCCACTTGAAAGCATGCTTTTTCGTTGATAGAATGTCAGGGAAGCGCAAATACATCAGACTTTAATACTGGCATAACAGTGGTCAATGAGGAATCATTCTTTGTCACAGGAAAACACAAACATATCAGACTTTAATGATGCCACAAACGCTGGTCAATTGAAGCATTATCCTTTGTCACAGAAAAAAAACATCAGACTTTAATTATGCCACAAACAGTGGTCAATAGGGCATTATTCTTTGTCACAGAAGAAACATCAGGCTTTAATTATGCCACAAACACAGGTCATCTGAAACATTATTTTGTTACAGAAAAAAAAATATATCAGACTTCAGTCATGCCACAACCGCAGGTCAATTGGGGCATATCTTAATTGTCAAGATGCTCCAAGACCCCAGAAATCGTGCCCAGAAAGCTCTCAGCCTCACACGACCGAGCTGCGGGCCTTTCCCAATTAGCCAGTTGGCGCCCCAGTTGGCGCCCCAGTTGGTGCCATCATTATTGGCACCGCTGTTTATTTCAGTTATGGATAATGAGGGAGACGATGACGCAGTTGATGAAGAGAGCGTGGATGTCTGCCTTTGTCTTCTGGGACTGTGGAACGGAAGACAGCTAAAGACACTTGGGTTCATTGCCTTTTTGTCTCTGGCTGTGTGATGCTGCATTTGATTGCTTGGAGCTCGCCTTCTGTCCTGTACAAAAAGGCCTTGAGATGAAATAACGTTTATTATTATTATTATTATTATTATTATTATTATTATTATTATTATTATTATTATTATTATTATCACCAAACTTATCTCTCCCACGTATATAATTATTCTTCCTATAATTATCACACCTACCTCTCCCAAGTACATTATTAAGGCATTTACGTAAAACTTGATGTAAAACATTCATCATAAGAATAACCCCCTCCCCTCACCCCGACCCTCCAGATGTTGATGTTTCGGAAGACAGTGCCAAAGATTTCATTTTATTTAAAAAAAAAAAGGATATTTCAAACCCTCATTGGTACTGACCAAACGCTGATCATCTGCAGAGAGTGACCCAGTGAATATCTCGACCAAATTCGATCAAAATCCATTCATTAGTTCTCGAGAGATTTGGTTAAACGCAGATGGAGACTGGTGAAAGCAAATAATAATTTGCTTATGGCTTTAAACATTTTTACAAAATATTCAAATATTTTTACAAAATATTTCTTATAAGATCCACCGAGTTTAAAGGAACCATTATTCGGCTTCTAACGAGGAGGATCCAGATTTTTTTACCAATCCGTTTATTGTCACTGACACGTGTATATTAAAGGAACCCGACAGCTTCTTGCTGTTCGTCAGAGAAAATGTAAGATAAGAAACATCACTGGGCAGCTATGCTAACCCCGTCATTGTATACCCAGAAGAAAATGCAAATGGCACGGGGTATTTTGGTAATATTCTACTCTTATCATTGCATTCTTGAAACACAGCACAATCGATATAGATTAGCAGAGTAACTCAATTTCTGATTGATTATTGCGGGCTTTACTATTATTATTATTATTATTATTATTATTATTATTATTAACAATAACCTGTTCCTTAGTGGTCCAAACCCCACACTGCCAAAAATAATGGCAATATAAGAGAGGGTCGGGGGGAGCAAGCCCAAACCAAGGTCCCCCATTCTACATACTCGGAATGAAGCCATTCGTGAGAGAGGCTGGTCCCGGGCTGGACGAAGGCAATTCTAGAAACGTGGAGTTCATTACCCGTTGATTAAAGTTGTTACTCACAGAAATGATATAAAGATATGGATAAAATGTCATGAATTATAAGCGATTAACTGAGTCACAGTTTTATATGTAAGCACATTCCGGCACTCCTTATTTCTTTAGTGTTTCCAGAAGAAAATCGATTGTGATTTTAACTGACTTCTTCGATGAGCCGTATATATATATATATATATATATATATATATATATATATATATATATATATATATATATATATATATATATACATATACATACAAACACAGACACATATATATATATATATATATATATACATATATATATATACATATATATATATATATATATATATATATATATATATATATATATATATATATATATATAAATAAAAATGTTATGAGACCACCTTCCCTATTATATAAGACAGTATGTTGCACATACAACTTATCACATAAATGTATATTTGATCATTCCTCCTTTATATATTATTTCTCATTTATTTTCTTACTTACGTAGCGGGGGGAGATACAGCGCAACCGACCTCGTCCCCTCTTCCCGTCCGTCAGATTTTGTTCCTCTCCGCAACGCCTCTCCGTATCTAGTTACCCATTGCCCTTGGCAGTTCGAGGTTTTTTCCCCCCTTCCTCTCTCTCTCTCTCTCTCTCTCTCTCCTTCTTCCCCTCTTATCCTCGTTTCCCCTATTAGTTTACGTAAGTGTTCCCTTACTCTCTCCCTGCTGGCATCTCTTGTTTCCCCTCGTTTTGCTTTTTTGCACCCTTCTCTCTCTCTCTCTCTCTCTCTCTCTCTCTCTCTCTTCTCTCCTCTCTCTTTGACATTTAACCCCTTATGTTGGCTGACATCCACTCGCTGATTACGCAAGGGAAGTAAACAAGGCCAGAAAGGATGTGCTTTTGATTTCGCGCTGTGATTAAGCGCGAAACGAGGAGAAACTAACGAGGTACAGACGTAGGTTCAAGGATTTTATGCTTATTAGATACGCATGATTATTCGCGGAAATATTTTCTGTGAGTACGTACGATTAATACTGTGTATTCCAGTTTAAACACGGGGAAAACCTTGCCGTCAAATCAAGGTGGTAATTGTAAATAGCAGTCACAATTTCTACGCAATTTCTGATATAAGTAGAGTGTTATTGTAGCTATCTACTTCGAAAAGCCATGTGTGATAATTATCACGTAAAGGTATATTATAGTGTATAAGTGCACTCAAACCTACGATCTTCCTGCCATATAAAAATATCCATACAGACAAAGATAATTTGTGCTCTCACAAAACTATTTCATCATAGCGAGGTAAGGATTAATATCGAGCTGTGTTAAAATGCTAATGGACGCTAGACATCCCCTATAAAACTTGAAGGTCCTGGGTACACTGGACAAAAAGACGTAGGACTCCCGTAAGGTCAAGGATATATTAAGCCACAGGATGCAAGACTATTCCTACAAGGTCTGAAGGACGCAAAGCTATATCTGTGGTCCAGGCGTACTCTGAACCAAAGGACACAAGACTTCTGCACAATTTTGAAATTCAGGGTTCACTAGACGGAAAGAAGCAAGAGCCTCTCTCTCTCTCTCTCTCTCTCTCTCTCTCTCTCTCTCTCTCTCTCTCTCTCTCTCTGTTACAGTCGAAAGTCTGTGGAATCCTGACCGGACCGAAGGATGTAGGACTTTCTCTACAAAATTATTCGAGTCAAGGATACACTAGAATGAAAGGTGCGAAGGCCAAGTGGACGACTGATCACTCTCCTGGAATCTGAGGGCCAAGTGACACTGGATTAGCAGGACGTTTATGGTACACTGGAACAAAAAATCTAAAATTTTTCGGTGGCATTTGAAAGCCATAGTATACTGGACAGACGGTCTATGGCAGGCAAAAGGTTCATGGCAGACTTTTAAGACTTTTTAAAAGAAAATTTTAAGGTCTAAAGGTACACCAGACCTAGGAACCTAGACATTTATACGAAATTGGAAGGTCCAAGCTACAACGAGACAAATGAATTTCGGGTTTCAACACAACCCCAAAAGTCATACCAGTTATATATTGCAGAGAAAGAGGTTTGGGAACTTCATTAATATTAACAAAAAAATTCCCCCCCCCAAAAAAAAGATATGATAATCAGAGCAAGAGACAAACTCCTTAATCACAAGACACAAAGGATAGCTAAAAATGTAATCTGAAAAAGATAATTCTCACCCGAAACAGATACGCAATTCTCAATTTAAAATCCTCCAGATTTAGAAGCCTTCAGATTTAAATTCTCAGATTCAAGTTCTCCACATCTAAATTCTCCAATTTAAATTCTCCAGATTTAAAAGTCTTCAGATTTAAATTCTCCAAATTTAAAATTTCCTGATTTGAATTTTCGAGATTCAAATTTTCCAGATACAAGTTCTCCACATTCAAATTCTCCAACTTAAATTTCCAGATTTAAAAGTCTCCAGATTTAAATTGTCCGATTTAAAATTCTCCAGACTTGAATTTTCCAGATTTAAATTCTCTAGATTTAAAATTCTCCTGGTTCAAGTTCTCCACATTTAAATTCTCAAATTCAAATTCTCCAGATGTAAAAGCCTCCAGATTTAAAATTCTCCAGATTTTAATTTTCCAGATTTAAATTCTCCAGATTCAAGTTCTCCACATTTAAATTCACCAATCTAAATCCTCCGGATTTAAAAGTCTCGCATTTAAAATTCTTCAGATTTAAAATTCTCCAGATTTAAAATTCTCCAGATTTAAATTCTCCAGATTTAGAATTCCCAAGATTTAAATTCTCTAGCTGAGCAGCAATAATACACCGACAAAAAAAAATGCTCTCGGCAAACGCGATATTAAACGAGATAAAAAAAATAAAAATAAAATGAAGATGCAGAGAATAATTCACAACACATGTTAAAAGATTTTTACATCAAAAAACTGAAAGTGTTAAAAACCTGACTTTTTGCTGATTTAATGGTACCATTATTTTGAATGTGGAGTCATCGTACCATTTTTAAGTGATAAAATAAGTGAGATAAGTGTTACATCACAAACACCAACACATTTGCAAATGCTATTTAAGGCATTTTTTAAATATCATGTTATACAAAATGTATTAACAAATTTGTAAAAGCTAACTTAAGGAAAATAATAACTTAATATTTAGCATACAAAGCAAAAGTAAGTCACTTTTAGTATGAGAGAGAGAGAGAGAGAGAGAGAGAGAGAGAGAGAGAGAAACTGCATCGATGAATCTCAAAGAATTACCTTGTCGACGTCTATAATAACCACTCAGCTCTGCTGATTATTTCTCTCTCTCTCTCTCTCTCTCTCTCTCTCTCTCTCTCTCTCTCTCCTCTCCTAAATTTTTCTCCCTTCATTTTTTCTCTCTCCATTTCTCTCTGTCTTTCTTTCTTCTCCTCTCTCTTTATCGTCCTCTCTTCTCTCTCTCTCTCTCTCTCTCTCTCTCTCTCTCTCTCTCTCTCACCAGCAAGGCTGAAAACGAGCACATTCCGTTCTCGCATCAGCGGCCGGTTATCGAATGGTGGTTCATTCACTTCTCTCTGCTGAATGTTTTATCTCAAGTTTTATTTAGCTCAAGGCTGATTGCGCCATTATATAAGCGATGTTGATTTGTAGTGCTATTTTTCTTTCATGTCTTTTGAGCTGGAACAAATATGAAATTATTGTTATTATTGTATCTTAATGATAGATAGACATATATACATACAGTATATACATATATATAATATATATGTATGTATAATATGTTGATTTGTAATGCTATTTTTCTTTTATTTCTTTTGAATTGGAACAATTATGAAATTATTGTTATTATTGTAAGTTCATTGAATTCTTAATGATAGATAAATATACATACAGTATATACATATATATAATATATATGTATACATATATATGCATATATATATATGTGTGTGTGTGTATGTGTGTGAGAGGTTGGTCCATGATATGTATTAAAGGAGCAAAGACGCAGGCTAGAAGCAGAGTTGGGTTAACTGAATGGATACCAGTGAGAGTTGGCTTACATCAGGGATCTGCTTGAAGTCCTATCTTTTTGACCTGATAGATGTGCTATCTCAAAGAATAAGAGATCAGTCGCCTGGTGCATGTTGTTTGCTGATGACATCGTGTTATGCAGCACCAACAGAGGGGCAGTGGAGTCGAAACTAGAGCAATGGAGGAAGGCACTGGAAGACAGAGGATTAAAGATCAGTAGGAAGAGGACTGAATACCTAAGTTTTAATGAAGATCAAGACTCCGAGATTAGTATGGAAGGGACAGGGTTGAACCGAGCAGAAAAATTTAGGTATCTTTGTTCAACAGTGGCTAATGATGGGAATTTGGATGTAGAAATAACACACAGAGTGCAGGCTGGATGGAAAAATTGGAGAAAGATGTCAAGTGTCTTGTGCGACCGCAGAATCAACGTAAAGGTTAAAGGGAGATTGTATAAGACAGTAGTGAGACATGGCCGGTAAGGAGATTGCAAGAGAAGAAATTGGATGCGGTAGAGATGAAAATGCTCAGGTGGATGTGTGGAGTGACAAAAATGGACACGATCTAAAATGAAAGACTAAGAGGAACTACTAAAGCCGTAGAACTATCAAAGAAGGCCCAGGAAAGAAGACTGCAGTGGTATGGCCATGTGATGAGAAGAGATGAGAAGAGGTGAGACATACTACAGTACGTAGGGAGGAGAGTGATACAGATGGAGGTGCCTGGTGGGAGAGCGAGAGGAAGACCGAAGCGAAGGTGGATGGCTGTAGTTAGAGAAGATCTGAGAGGCAAACAATTGTCAGAGGACGATGTGTTTGACAGAGCCAGGTGGAAGAAAGCTGTCAGAAATATCCACCCCACATAGAAGTGGGAAAAGACAGAGACGAAGATGTGTTTATAATATATATATACACACATATACACAAACACACACACAAACATATATATATATATATATATATATATATATATATATATATATATATATATATATATATATATATATATATATATATATATATATTATATACTGTATGTCATATTCACTCAGAAGGGATAATTAGAATGAAATGCTATCAACTGGTCACTGCTGTGTCAGGAAGTTGCAAAAAACTCGCTGGTATACTAGACAGCAAGCCTGCCCATGTAAAAGCCACAGGTACAGTGGTGCTTGTTCAACTTCTTTTTATGACTTGTGTGGTTCATTTGGCAAAAATTCATTATATATATAATATATATATACACTATATATTCATCTATATATATGTATATATATATGTATATATATTTATATATATATATATATATATATATATATATATATATATATATATATATATATATATAGAGAGAGAGAGAGAGAGAGAGAGAGAGACATTTATTCCCCCTTTGATATTTCATCTCTCTTTGATCGCAGGTATCAAGTTCATAAACGCTTTTTCATATTCCTTTCCAAGCGCCTTCGAAACATCGGTAGATAGAGAGAGACAGACATGAATCTTTCCTTGTCATAATCACACTGCTTTCAAACAAATAATTAAATCTCTCTCTCTCTCTCTCTCTCTCTCTCTCTCTCTGCCACACACACAAGCACATTTCTATCTACGAATAACAAAACAATCTCCCTTGCTCTTCCACCCTGTCTCTCTCATTATATCTGTCTGTCAATCAAAAACTTTAAATTCATCCCTCTTTAACCCACAAGTTCTCTCTCTCTCTCTCTCTCTCTCTCTCTCTCTCTCTCTCTCTCTCTAGTCAACCACTAAACATCAGGGTTTCTCTACCATCTCTCTCTCTCTCTTTCTCTCTAGACAAAATCATTAGAACACTGTGAATGAATAGTAAAACCTGCTCCTAGAGATAAGTGAGCACATGATGTCTCCTCGGATGGACTAAAAAGTCTTTGAGACACCCTAATCCTTGTAATTCCTTGTAACTCTCTCTCTCTCCGGTCAACCACTAAACATGAGCGTTGCTCTACCATCCCTCTCTCTCTCTCTCACACTCTTTCTCTCTCTCTCCGGTCAACTACTAAACATCAGGATATCTGTACCAACCGCCCCCCCTCTCTCTATCTCTCTCACTCTCTCCGGTCAACTACTAAACATCAGGGTACTCTACCATCTCCTCTCTCTCTCTCTCTCTCTCTCTCTCTCCCCCGGTCAACCACTACACTTCAGGATTTCTATGGTGATAAGCCTCTGGGAGAAAAGGTCTACCAAACACGGGAGATGTCTTATCGGTAACCCAGCCACTCGGTAAGCCAGGAACCTTCCTCCAGAAACCCCCTTGCTTCCTCTTATGTAACCCAGGAAAGAAACAACAGCAAACAACAAGAGCAACGACAACAACAACGCTAAGAGGAGCAACAACATCAAAGCGGAATGATGAATGAAGGGATTTGTTGATGTTCTGAGATACGGTTGTGATAAAAAGAGAAAAAAAATATTAGTAAAATAAATACGAGAAACTCATTATGTCGGAGGATCGATGGAAGGAAAGTCTCGTAAGAAGGAGGAGGAGGAGGAGGAGGAGGAGGAGGAGGAGGAGGGAGGAGGAGGAGGAGGAGGAGGAGGACATCTTGTAAAACATAATTTCAAAGGACTGAAACTAGCACTGATAAAATTATGATAGCAATCACAACAACAACAACAACAACAACAATAATAATAATAATAATAATAATAATAATAATAATAATAATAATAATACTAAGGAGAAGAAGAATAAGAAGAAATCTTTCACAAGATAAAAGACAAGAGAACCGACGACCCAAACAAAACGCAAAAACAGAATAACAAATAAAAGAAAGGTGTAGAAGAAAAAAAGGAGAAACAGAACTAGTGGCCTCTTAAGGGTACTGATTTCCCAAGGGTCCATAGAACACGAATAAATAAGGCGACAGCTGGAATTCGAAAAATCTCCGGACCCCTCCTGGGCTCCTTGGACCAAAAATGTTTGTGGGGGAGAGGGTGAGGGGGAGGGGGGTTAAAGGTCTTCCAGAACATGTCTATAGTTGGGGAATGAAAAATAGTTAACAGATTTTTCTCTTCATTCCAGGATAAACCTGGAACGGACAGAATCTTTCTCTTGCATTCCAGCTTCACTGGGAAGGATGCAGGTAGATCAGAAGTTAATTGAGTACTGAAAACACACTCTCTCTCTCTCTCTCTCTCTCTCTCTCTCTCTCTCTCATATATATACAGTATATATATACTGTATATAAATACATATACACAATATATATACATACATATATATAATATATATATATATATATATATATATATATATATATATATATATATATATATAATGTATATGTATTGTATATATAAAACGAAAATGACAGCAGACTTTGAATGAAATTAATTCATAATAGGAGACACTTAGTATTTCAAGAACAAAGCCATGAAAATAAAATTAACTCCAATAATAACAATAATAATAATAATAATAATAATAATGATAATAATAATAATAATAATAATAATAATAATAATAATAATAATAATAATTCTTAAGGCTAAGAGACAACCGGATGATACAGAATATTATAATCATTATTCGTTATAAAGTGATGAAATCAAAGCCTTCGGGAAAAAAACATATAAAAAACATGGCGTTATCTTAATGAAATCACATTCTATTTTCATCATTAATTTATTTATTTGTGTATTTGCATAATTAGCTGAGTTAACAGAGGCGTGGCGATAGCACAGGTGCCTTAGGGAATATGTATCTATTTTGTAAGTGGTCGCGAACTGAATATAAAGTTGGAAATTACTGGCGAAGAATATTAATGAAAATATATCTTCCCATTCCTTTATATATACACTCTCACACACACACACACACACACACACACACACACACATATATATATATATATATATATATATATATATATATATATATATATATATATATATATATGAATAGTATGAGAGAGAGAGAGAGAGAGAGAGAGAGAGAGAGAGAGAGAGAAAGGGTAAGCGTTCACACACACGAATAAATGTATGCAAGAAACCATCACTATAATAACACTAACGAAGACAAAATTCAGGATATGAAATATCTTGCATCCAAACGTTCATGAATACTCTCCTTGCGCGCATTCCTTAGCTACGGGCTTCTCCTGAAGAGCGCGGCCGCACTAACAAGATACAAGCCCAATTCAAGCAAGCAGCCTTAACACTTTTGAATTCGAGGCCAGAAAATGTTCCTGCAGGATATACGATATATCTAGGATAAGCGATGAAGGAGTGGTAGGACTGACGGCGGCGGAGGAACGCAGACAGGATTTAAGATAAGATTTAGGCATTGTTTTGGCTAGACTGAACACCACGCGACAAATTTTGATGGTATTATATATTTTGCTTTGAAAATTTGAGGCAAGTGGCAAATACTGATGATCATTATCATATTTAATATTTTCCCTTCAAACTTTGCACGATGTTGGTAGTTTTTAGTATTTTGCTACTAAAATTCCAATCAAGACGAAAATATCATTGGCAAAATATTGCATTATGCCAAACAGTTTTGCAATAATTCCCAATATTAGTGGGAAAATTCAGCACTTTACCAGCAAATTCTGCAAGTAGCCAATACTGGTGGCATAAATTAGCCTGTATTGGATACAAAATTTAGTATTTTGTAGAAAACTCTGGATCAAATAACCAATACCATTGGGAAAATTTAGTATTTTGTAGAAAATTCTGAATCAGATAACTAATATCATGGGAAAAATTTAGTCTTTTGTAGAAAACTGAATCAGACAACCAATATCTTTTGAAAAATTTAGTATTTTATAGAAAACTCTAAATCAGATAACCAATACCGTTGGAAAAATTTAGTATTTTGTAGAAAACTCTGAATCAGATGACCAATATCATTGGAAAAATTTAGTATTTTGTAGAAAACTTTGAATCAGGTGAACAATATCATTGGAAAGATTTAGTATTTTGTAGAAAACTCTGAATCAGATAACCAATATCAAGAGAAAAATTTTGTATTTTGTAGAAAACTGAATCAGACAACCAAAATCATTGCTAAAATATAGCATTTTCCCAGTAAAATCTAACCCGAGCAGATAATAACGGTGGTCAGGAGGTGCCGATGCAAAGGCAAAAGCGACCAATCTAAAATGAACTACTACAACGGCCTCGAGATCCCGGGGAGATGAGGCGTGAAGGATGTCTCCCTAGGGATGCCGGGGGGAAACAAAAGGAGCCCTCAAAGGATACGAGTGTTTAAAAGGATAATGGAATACATGAATGCCATTACGTGGGCTCTCTTGCAGCCTTCTCTGGGTCATCTTACTTAAGTTGGAGAGAGGGCAATTTATTTTTGGGTACGGCTTGGATCTGGGATACCTCAAGCATGATGCAAGCATTAACATGTATTTATGTAAATATGAGCATAAATACATACACAGACACATGTGTAGGAGAAGCGGCTTAATGGTGAAAAGAATATATATATATATATATATGCATACATATATATATACATACATATATATATATATACATATATATAATAAACAAACTTTCATTTCTCGGTACCCTAACACAATTATGAGCAACAGATGCGGCAATAAAAATAACAACAATTACAGATTGTAGAGGAATTGTAATAACAAAAAGTATGCAACAGTAGCAGAGTAATGATGGCTGCAAATAATAATAATAATAATAATAATAATAATAATAATAATAATAATAATAATAATGATAAACGGCATTCCACACGAAAAGGCAAAATCGACAATCGTCAGGCGCCAGAAGTAGGTCAGGCAATTGAAGGAAGCGAGAGAAGGGCGAAGGGGAAGGGGAAGGGTAGAGGGGAGAAGAAAGGGGAGGGGGAGGTAGGGGAGGGGGGAAGGAAGGGAATGTGAGGGATGGGAGTAAGGGAAGGGGAGAGGATGAGAAAAATATTAAAGTTGAAGTAAAGCAGAATGTATGAGAATAAGGCCTTTGATGTTACATAGAGAGAGAGAGAGAGAGAGAGAGAGAGAGAGAGAGAGAGAGAGAGATTTTAAAGCACTAATAAGAAAGGGCAAAGAAAAGGGCAACATTTCATTATTCTAAAGGACAGAGAGACAGAAGAGAGAGAGAGAGAGAGAGAGAGAGAGAGAGAGAGAGAGAGAGAGAGAGAGATTTGAAAAGCATTTAAAGAAAGAAAGAGCAAAGAGAAAGTCAATATTCCATTATCCATAAGGAGAGAGAGAGAGAGAGAGAGAGGTTCATTCTTTCACATTTCCTAATGTCAAAAATAAGAGCATGAGATGATAACACCGATAACAAATGCTGTATAACAACACAAGCACGATTTACCAGTTCAAAGATGACGGGATGCGTCAAGATGCATCACGATTATCAGATGCACAATCTGCCGAAATTACTACTGTGGTCAATGTCTCCCTCCCCCCCTCTCTCTCTCTCTCTCTCACACACACATCCCTTGAATAATGGAAGATGATTGAATTGTTCGTTCCCATTTCTTTTGTTAATTCTTTTGAAATCTCTCTCTCTCTCTCTCTCTCTCTCTCTGTCCAAAGCATTCTTGTATTAATTTCTCCCTCTCTGTCCTCCAAAGAGTAATGTACTACATTTGTCGAGTTAATCTCTCTCTCTCTCTCTCTCTCTCTCTCTCTCTCTCTCTCTCTCTCTCTCTCTCTCTCTCTCTCTTCCTTCCCTTGGATTAAAAATAATGTGGCATTGATTATAAAGTTAACCCTCTCTCTCTCTCTCTCTCTCTCTCTCTCTCTCTCTCTCTCTCTCTCTCTCTCTCTCTCTCTTCCCTTGGATTAAAATAATGTGGCATTGATTATGTTAACCTCTCTCTCTCTCTCTCCGTACCGCAAAACGAACCCTATGTTCCGATTAGTTCAGGTCATAAACTGGTTTGAGTAGAAGAAGGCTATAAATATGTTTGACGAAGACGGTGCCCTGGTAGATATCGGGAGAGAGAGAGAGAGAGAGAGAGAGAGAGAGAGAGAGAGAGAGAGAGAGAGAGAGAGAGAGAGAGAGAGAGAGAGAGAGAGAGAGAGAGAGAGGTTTATTACAGATTACGACTGACCCTATCGTCGATCGACCTCGAGTAGAATAAGAAAAAAAGAGGATTGTTTATCCCTTTTACGGAGTCGAATCCCCCCTCGGTAAATGGCGACGGTCCGTCTTAAATCACGCGACCGACTCTGGGATTGGCAACTACCGAAGAGAGAGGTTACTCATTT
>NC_089770.1:13068500-13103500 GCF_040412425.1 Macrobrachium rosenbergii | reverse complement strand
TACCAATTTGCAGCCCTCTAGCCTCAGTAGTTTTGAAGATCTGAGGGCGGACATAAAAAATGCGAACGGACGGAGAAATAGCCATCTCAATGGTTTTCTTTTACAGAAAACTAAAAACGAAGGAAAATAACAGACGCAGACGAAAAACTGACACAGAAAAACTGTCGCCTCATCTGCAAAACCCAGACTTCAGCACACTGTCAAGACGAAGTTCTTCCAAAAACCGACCTTCAAATTACCGCAACGTGTACTAAGAACGCAGCTGATAAAACACATCGTCAATTGAAGTCCTTAAATAAACGAAAACTAGAAGTAGGAAAGTCCCAAATGAATAAGCGGCAACACAGGGCAGACCTAATTAGTGGGCGGGGATGCTGGCGTGGGCGGAGGCGCAGAAGAAGAAGAAGAAGAAGATGATGCGATGCGGGCGTGGGTGGGCGTGTTAAGTGCATGCAAGGTCACCTGGAGGACGAGCGTTCCAGCCACCTCCAGCATCAGCTCCAGAGCTCTACCTGGCTGGAGCTGTCTCACAGACAGACAGACAGATGGACAGACATAAACAAGATTTCTAACTTTACATTTTGGGGGAAAATGAATGATAACGAAGTAAACGAACAAGGAAAAGTTATTTTCATAAGTGGAGATATTAGGAGAATGAGAGATAATGTTATTCTGTCAGTAAGTGAGGCTTCATTTCTCTCTCTCTCTCTCTCTCTCTCTCTCTCTCTCTCTCTCTCTCTCTCTCTCTCTCTCTCTCTCTCTCGAATTTGAACAAGAAGTAGTGATAATAAACTGCAATACTAACAATTCTCTCTCTCTCTCTTTCTCTCTCTCTCGTGAATTTGAACAAGTAGTGAGACTAAACTGCAATACTAACAATCCTCTCTCTCTCTCTCTCTCTCTCTCTCTCTCTCTCTCTCTCCCTCTCTCTCTCTCTCTCTCTCTCCATCAGTGACCCTGGTAGTTACAAAATCAAACAAATCAATCAAAAAATTCTCTCTCTCTCTCTCTCTCTCTCTCTCTCTCTCCATCAGTGACCCTGGTAGTTACAAAATCAAACAACTCAATAAAAAAATTCTCTCTCTCTCTCTCTCTCTCTCTCTCTAATTACAAGTTATTTGGAAAGGATGAAGAATCCGCCATCATCATCCGACTCACTCATTCACTCATCCTGATGGAATTTCAAGCCTCGCTGTGACTCACAACCGTGTCCACTAGACGCTCAAGGTCTGAATTACCTCACACCTACAGATAAAAGGTTAATATTTTTTTTATTAATGTCTTGATATTCAATTAAGCAATCCATTTTCTTTATATTTCTGGCATAAGAGAAAATGAATTCGATTTTCTGAAATAAATAAAAAACAAAAGGAACCCAGATAAAAAAATAACAAAAAACCACAACAGGGCAATACAATCTTCTAGCTCCTCCAAAGCTAATTGGCGTTCATTGAGAAGGGCCACTAAGAGAGAGAGAGAGAGAAAGAGAGAGAGAGAGAGAGAGAGAGAGAGGAACACGTGGGTAAAAAGAGGGATGAATCCTATTAAGGACTATCAATCGAATTCCTGACATATGTCATTAGGACTGTGGATTGGGATAAGGACATCTCTCTCTCTCTCTCTCTCTCTCTCTCTCTCTCTCTCTCTCTCTCTCTCTCTCTCTGTGTATGTTTTTGTTGGCATATGCAGTGAGTTATATGAATGATAGTTACTGGACTGTTTGATGGCCGCATCTAGCTGGAGCCAGAGAAAATATTGGCACGGGTGAGCAGCTTTTCTCTCTCTCTCTCTCTCTCTCTCTCTCTCTCTCTCTCTCTCTCTCTCTCTCTCTCTCAATTTAAACAAGTAGTAGTGAAACTTGCTGCAACTCTAATTCTCTCTCTCGAAATTTAAACAAGTAGTAATGAAACTCATTGCAACTCTAATATTTCTCTCTCTCTCTCTCTCTCTCTCTCTCTCTCTCTCTCTCTCTCTCTCTCTCTCTATTTAAACAAGTAGTAGTGAAACTCACTGTAACTATTACTTGTCTCTCTCCCTCTCTCTCTCTCTCTCTCTCTCTCTCTCTCTCTCTCTCTCTCTCTCTCTCTCTCTCTCTCTCTCTCTCTCTCTCTCTCTCAATTTAAATAAGTAGTAGTGAAACTCATTGCAACTCTAATATTTCTCTCTCTCTCTCTCAATTTAAATAAATGGTAGTGAAACTCATTGCAACTCTAATATTTCTCTCTCTCTCTCTCTCTCTCTCTCTCTCTCTCTCTCAATTTAAACAAGTAGTAGTGAAACTCATTGCAACTCTAATATTTCTGTCTCTCTCTCTCTCTGTCCCCTTGGAGCAGAAATGCCACGCCTGATTTTTCCTCACTGAGCTCCGCAAGTTATCTCTTCAATACAAACATTTCCTGTGACTCGTATGAACATCGTGAGAAAACGGAGCATTCCTTCACCCTTCCCCCCAACCCCAACCCCTACCCTGCTATTACAAGAAAATGAATATCGTTCCTAAACTTGAGAAAACGCGAAATGCATTTTCTCGGAAGCGAAGTGACAAGGGTTCATTGCCTTATGAAGGGAGGGATGAATATAAAGTTTGCAGACTTCAGAATTAATTACTTGACATTTCTTTTCTCCCGAGAGAAAATGAACAGCTATTGCATAGCTGGCCCCCAGAGAGAGAGAGAGAGAGAGAAGAAGAGAGAGAGAAGAGAAAAGAGAGATGAAAAATATGTAAAATAAGTAAAAGAGGGATACAGAGAGAGAATGAGTAAAAGAGTGGAGAGAGAGAGAGAGAGAGAGAGAGAGAGAGAGAGAGACCGGCGGGGACAGAGGATGAGAGACCCAAGATTACACCCTTGTCTCACAGAGAGAGAGAGAGAGAGAGAGAGAGAGATAAAAATGGCAAGCATACCGTGATTTATGAAATTCCATATAAATTTTCTGCCTCGCGCAATCTCTATCTAAGGGTGTACAAGGGTATGCTGTACACAGAGTACATTATTAATTACAGCAGCCAGTATCACCATCATTCCTATCAATGATGCAAGTACTATCATCACGCAGTCTTTTGCATTGGTTTAATAACTGATTTTTTTTATTATTCCATCTTTCGCAAATAGACTGCTTACCTCTAAGAGGCAATGGCTTACAAGAAAATAGAAACAGTTGTTATACTATAACGGTCCTGTATCCTCTTAACTAATTATGAACCCCTTGCGTGACAACTTAAGCTTCACTCCTCTTGTGCAATCACACACAAGCACATCATCAACATGTTGAACACTTTACAAATACTGCACAATTCAAACCCAATCATACACCTGCTAGATTCACCAATTACATGAATCTCAGCATCATAAAACTGAAGGGTCCTTTTATCTAAAACTTCTGTCAGTCCTCAAATTCCTTTCTTGCAGATTCACCAATTACATGAATCTCAGCATCATAAAACTGAAGGGTCCTTTTGCTCTAGAACTTCTGTCACCGTCCTCAAATTCCTTTCTTGCGCTTAAAAACTCTGCTAGATTCACCAATTACATGAATCTCAGCATCATAAAATTGAAGGTCCTTTTGCTCTAAAACTTCTGTCACCGTCCTCAAATCCCTTTCTTGCACTTAAAATGATGACTCATTACTAGCCTGTTGAATCCCTCACATATGCTGAGCAGTTCGGACCCTTTTCTCCTGATACATCTTCAACAAGACAACCTGTCTGTCTACCATAGTTTACAAAGAGAAAAAAATGATAATAATTAACTTTTCATTAGAATTTCGTCGTCCAGTTTCTATGTCATATTCAATTCCCTTCATTCTCTCCGACGCCCTTCCCTTCAGCTATGCTAATTGCCCACATACCATTCAGTAATGCTTACACGTCTGGCAAACCCTCCCGAAAAGGAAGTACTTCAGACGCTCGGTTATTAAGAGGTTTTTAAAAGCTGTCGATCAAACACGTGGTAATTCATCCTAGCAGGTGGTAAACCCCTAATTATCAGTGATCTTCCACTTACTGCCACTCTCGTGACTAGTTCGCTGAACACAACAGCAAGTCAGAGTACTGTTATGGTGCTTATAACAACAGCAACAACAATCAAAAGTATTACTACAACATATGACAAGCGTCAAAGACTACACGTTACTATTACAAACTGCAATCAAAAGTACCGTTTACAGCATCTAGTGCTGTTGCAACATCTAAGAAACAACAGCAATACGTAATACTATTACAAACAGCAATCAAAAGTGCCGTTACAGCATCTAGGAAGCAACAACAATACAGAGTACTGTTACAACAACACCGGGAAATATAACAGGACTGTGGGACCATCAGTAAAAACAAAATATATAAGTCTAGGTACGATTGGAACAACAGGAGTGAAACATCAGTAAAAAAATAAATAAATACAAACACAACAGTTACTACAACATTTATCAAACCAGCTGAACGAAAAAGTCAAAGAACGCTTTTGCATCATGAAAAATAACGAAAATAACGAAAATGGCAACGAAAAAGGGAAAAATATACAAAAAGTGAACAGTCCAGATATCCTTATGGTCGAGTGCCACCATTGGGCAAGGCCCAGCATTTTCGTCTCTTACGAAAGACCATAGAATTCTAAAGGAAGTAATCTTTGCCTCTTGTCTTGTGCCCTTTCACAATTGCTGTCTAGAGGAGGTGGTTGTAGATCCGGCTTCCTGCTTCTCTCTCTCTCTCTCTCTCTCTCTCTCTCTCTCTCTCTCTCTCTCTCTCTCTCTCTCTCGGAGATCAAAAGCCGAGGAATAAAAGCCTAGGTCCTCCGGAGAAAAAGGTCCATTATACTAAAAGCGAGAGAGAGAGAGAGAGAGAGAGAGAAGAGAGAGAGAGAGAGAGAGAGAGAGAATATTATTCTTAAAAGGTTTCACTCTCGTGGGGTGAGGCTATAAAATTTGGCGGAGCACCGATCACTCACATAGGTTATTTTTATATATCTCTCTCTCACATACATACACACACAGACACATACCGCACGTGTGAGCCGCAGCAGTCACACAGCAACCAGATACAAAGTTTACAGCTAAGATCAGAAAAGGCACACTGGACTTCCTCATCCGATTCGGAGAACAAACTCATGTCTACTCAGAGAGAGAGAGAGAGAGAGAGAGAGAGAGAGAGAGAGAGAGAGAGAGTAGTTTTCTGAGGAGCAAAGCCACAAGGAATAATAAAAAAAATGGGTCACTGTCAGTGGGAACATGAACCGTAATAAAAGACGAAGCTTTATTAAAATATCCAGTCACCAGGAACAGTGGAGTAACTGTACTGTGAAGAACTGGAGCTTTTCGTCTTGCAGGCCCGAGCTCACCCACCAAAGGCCGTGAGAGGAAGCAAACCGTCTTTTAAAAGTGTAAGTGAAAGGCTTCCAAAGGCTCCTTGAGGAGAAAGTCAAGGTTTTCTTAGGAAAAGGCAGTTTCTTTCACTCTTAAAGAGCTGAAGAATCTCTGAGACATTCCCAAATGGCTTGATATTAAACGTCTTGGGAAGAACGTCTCAAGATGAGGACAAAGACTACAGGTCTTAGGGTCAGTGGGTCCTCCTGACAAGGAACTCTCACAAAGACTTGAGACTTTATGAGTCTCGTGCGTACCTGTAGGTAACCTGGTTACTTTGTCAAGATGTATACACCCAGTACTTTCCTCGACTTTAAGGGGGAAATAATTTCTGATTAAAGGCAAAAAAAATTATTTTCAATAATCCTTAACGCTTCATATGATGGCAAACGGGGATTTATCTTCATGGCTTTCAAATGCACCTCTAGTGTAGTTATTCCCAAATAGATGTTTAACCTGACGTCATTTCGTGAACTGAATGAAATATATGTACACATTATATATACTTTATATATGCAAACATATACACATATATATGGTGTGTATATATATATAAATATATATATATACATATGTATGTATATATATATATATATATATATATATATATATATATATATATATTATATATATATATATATATATATATATATATATATATATATATATATATATATATATATATATATATGTGTGTGTGTGTGTGTGTGTGTGTCTGTGTGCATGTGGGTGTCCCCGTTTTTCAAAACTGCACCGAGCCAGTTACACTTATATCCAATTAAGCAATTTTCACGAGAAATTTACCGCTGCGCACAGTACACTGCCTGGCCAAAACTGAGATAAAAAATGATGCACCAGCACGGGCTGAAAACGGTTGTCAATCATTGCGACCGACCACGATTCTTGAAATCAGGAGTGCCATGACCTTAAACTTTAAAACTTTGCATAGCCGAGTGCCCAGACCACCATTATCTGCTTATCACCGATTTTATTTTTAATTTTTTTTGCTTGCGTTTTCGAAACATATTTTGAATGCTTTGTGATACGTTTTTTGCCGGCCAGAAAGTTCATTGTTGTCCGTGGATGGTTTACTTCACACAATTAGAAGATGATCATAAAAATCAAAGAATTAAACGATATTATTATTATTACCAGAAGATGACAATACCTGGCACTGATCAAAGAATATGGTGTTGTTTGGAAGATAAAAATGTAATGGGAAATACTGACCAGTTATTAAAAAAATAAAAAAAGTAATCAAAATATTGCAATACATTAGCCTTATGAAATTCCAACTGCACGACGTCCTCGATTCTCAGGAAAACTCCGACGGCTGAGGTACATTTGACAAACAAGAGACCATCCGTCGATGGTTCAAGTCATAACCACTCACGAACCACTGCCATGACCTTAGACTTTTAAAAAATTTAATGTTCAAATGAAATCAGTCCGAATTAGCCTTGAGGCAGACCACCCAAGACTTATCTGCTTATAATATATATATATATATATATATATATATATATATATGTATGTATATATACTGTATATATCATTAAAAGAATATATATATATATATATATATATATATATATATATATATATATATATATATATGTATATATATATATATATATATGTGTATAATATATGTCACAATATATTGTGTCCAGTCGTTGCTTTGTGTGTATGTGTGTGTGTGTGCACGTGTGTATTTAATTAAGCATAAACGATAAAGACACAGAGAAATCCTGCCTCTCACAGCAAATACCTCCGCTTTCCCTTCCCCGAGAGCGTTTCCTCCAAAGAATTTGAGGATGAGAAGAAGAATTCCTCTCTGAGGATGCTTAAGAGGCGCAAAATGGAACGGGCATGAGGAGGAGGAGGAGGAGGAGGAGGAGGAGGAGGAGGAGGAGGAGGAGGAGGAGGAGGAGGAGGAGGAAGCAACAGGAGAATCCGCCAGGGACCCCCTTGAAAAGTCACCAATTTTAACCTCGTGTCAAGCCGGGACGTGAGGAAAATGACGATGGACGCCAAACTGAAAATGGGGCATGAGAGCCCCAAAAGGCTTCTCTGACGTGTGTAGGTTTAGGTTTAGCGGTGGGTAGGTTCAGGGTTTTCTTGCTTGAAAAAAGACTTATTCTTAACTTCTTTAAGATTACAGGTTTTGTAACGATAACTGATTGTTTTTTTTTTTAGAAACTTATTCTTAACTTCTTGAAGATTACAGGTTTTGTAACGATACAGTGATTGGTTTTTTCCTTAATAACAGCTTCTTAACTTCTTGATGATTACAGGTTTTGTATCGACACAGTGATGTGTTTTTTCCTTAAAAAACTTATTCTTAACTTTACAATTACAGGTTTTGTATTGACACAGTGATGTGTTTTTCCTTAACAAAAACTTATTCTCGACTTCTTTATGATTACATGTTTTGTATCGACACAGTGATGCGGGCTTTTTCATTAAAAAACTCCTTAACTTTTTTACAATTACAGGTTTTGTATTGACACAGTGATGTGGCTTTTTCCTTAAAAAACTTATTCTCAACTTCTTTATAATTACAGATTTTGTACTGAAAGTACTTGACCCGACGATGTGATTGTATATTAAATTTTTTAATATATAATTATTTTTTAATAATTTTTCCTTCTGTTTTTGAAGCAGCTTTTTTCTTGCTAAGTGGTGGATTCGCTTGCACAGTTTTTTTTCTGGGTTATTTCATTTCAGCTGCATAGCTTTTATTTCAAGTGATGGATTGAGCCATATCTTTTTTCACATGAGATATAATTTCATTCCTGGTGCGATTCTCTGTCGTTTACTTGCAAGACACGATAATGCATTTATTCAATTTCCTTCTCTGTCATTATATTTTTCCATTTCCTTAAGTGTCAACGGAAGTATTTTTCTTTGCATTAAACTGGAAGGAAAAAAAAACTCCTTTGAGGAATTCTACGACACAATTTTCGTCTACCATATGGGGGCTTACGGCATTACCTTGGGAAAAGGAGAAAAATGAGAAATCAGGGCATTTAAAGAATAATTACATACGGAGCTTGTTTCTTTAAAGGGTAGGACTGCCTAGCTGATTAGTTCAAGAATGTATGAATGTATGTATGTACAGTATGTAAAAGTATATATATAAACAAAATGTAAATATATATATATAACATATAATATATATATATATATATATATATATATATATATATATATATATATATATATATATATATATATATATATATATATATATATATATTATATGTATATATATATATTACAACTCTAGTGTCAGGGGTCAATCCATATTTAAAATCATCAAAGAAGGGTAGAGAACACACAGATATACAAGCTGACTTTATTCCAACGTTTCGTAATTATCAAATTAATTACATCATCAGGGCTGTTAAAATGAAAAATAAAATTCTCTGTGAAATCGTAACAGCTAACACTAAAAGTTAAGAATCGAAAAGTTGAAAATTATTCATACAAAAATTTCAGAATGTACACAAACATTAAAATTAAAGAACAAAATTTTGTTTCCTTTCATTTTAATGTAATGATTTAAAAAAAAATTGTTCTTTAATGTTAATTTTTGTGTACATTTCTGAAATTTTTGTATGAATAATTTCAGCTTTTCAATTCTCAACTTTTAGTTTTAGCTTACGATTTTACAAAGAATTTTGTGTTTCATTTTAACAGCCTGATGATGTAATTAATGATAATTGATAAATTAAGTCAACATGTGTCCCCCTCTGCCATTGAATTTTAAAGTCAGTTATATATATATGTCCCTCTGCCATTCATTGATGATTTTATATATATATATATATATATATATATATATATATATATATATATATATATGTATATATATATATATATATGTATATATATATATATATATATATATATATATATATATATATATATATATGTATGTATGTATATATATATATATATATGTATATATATATATATATATATATATATATATATATATATATATATATATATATATATATATATATATAAAACTTCAGCTAGTGGGACTCTCAAGTATTAAGCATTTACAATACATCTATCCTAAAATATGTCTTCAAAGAAAATCCACTTTACTAAAAAAAAAAAAAAATAGATGTTAATTCCCGTGGTTTTGTTTATACTTACAAACAAAACACAAACATTGGCAAAATCAAAATTATAGACGAACTCCGTTGCTCCACTAGAGAACATTTTCACATTTTCACAAAAATAACTGCATCTCTTGAGTTACCCAGTCCAAAAATAAAAACCCTCAGTGTTTTTCCCCAGATTAATTAATAACCCATTTCACATCCCAATTACTCTGTCAACACCAGACTTTATAAGGCAAGTTCCTTTTTACCTGAATATTCCATTAGCACCTTTTCAATCCTCTGTGGGTGATTTTATCTGACGTCCGGGTGAAATCGGATTTTAATTTGTTCTTGTTTTTGCGTGATGTTTTTGTGATGTTTTCGTGATGTTTTTGGCAACTTCAATTTAGTCTCGTAAAATATCGCTCTTTAGGAGGGAGGGTCACATGGTATTTATTATCAATATTATTATTAGTAATCGGATGTGGGGAAATTCATATGGAACAAAACATTAACTTTTTTGGCAAGTTTAAGATAACAATATGGATGCCGGATGTATTGCACAAAAGAAGCATTGAGTAAATAAATCCGATAACAAACGGCAATAAATTAAGTTACAAACATTTAACGATAAATTAATAGCAAATAAATATATAGAATAAATAAATAGAAATCAAATTAAAACAAATTACAATGTAAACATACACGATTAAAACTAAACAAATATACAAAGAGACAAAACAAATACAATTACTAGCCAATAGCCATAAATAAAATATACAATGAAAGAACAATAAATAAAGTAGACACAATGAATACACAAACAGAGAGAGAGAGAGAGAGAGAGAGAGAGAGAGAGAGAGAGAGAGAGAGAGAGAGAGAGAGAGTAATAAATGCATGCCGTCAATCCTTTTCTTTTCCACCACAGGATTCTCTCCTTCCTACGGCAGAAGAGGCCCGGAAGACATTAAAGGAACATTATAGGACCCTAAAAAGGATTCCAGACTTTATCCTTTTCCTCGGGAGTTCCTGCAATTTTCGACTGGTAGATATCGACGGTACATTAAACATGACAGAGTGAGAGAGAGAGAGAGAGAGAGAGAGAGAGAGAGAGAGAGAGAGAGAGAGAGAGAGAGAGATGGCATTTCCAAATAAGTGAACGCATATTCAAAGGTGTTGACTGAAATCCTTGCTGAGTCATTGAAGTGAAAAATCTTAAGCAATAATAATAATAATAATAATAATAATAATAATAATAATAATAATAATAATAATAATAATAATTAATGTTTTCACGTTTATGAACAACTTCAGGCGAAAAGCTTCATTGAGAATATTATTTTACTAATAAAACTACTAATAATATTTCAATCATAGTCTATCGCACTTCTGTTAACCTCAAGCAGTGAATAACGTGGCTGGCAGCAAGTCAACTCCAGAGTGTCGCCAACTTCATCCCAAAACACTTGCCGATAACCGGATGGCTAACACTTTCTGGAACCACCCCAAGTAAGACCTTGAGTACAGGTGTAAAAAGAATATTAAAAAACTGGGAAAATTATATGGAGACATTAAATGCCTTCTTGGGTCTACAAAACTTGTGATGTGTCTTGCAAGTGTTCCACGTCGTCTTTTACTACGAAACGTTAACTTGACATTTATTAACACTAACTCGTAGTTATGAAGGTGGCCGGAGTGTGAAATATCCATTCTCCCTTCCCATTTGGCTACTTTGTAAAATATGAAAGCACCAGCTTGCTAAATCAGCAGTTTCATTTCCTGGAGAATCATAGGCTGCTGGTCGGAGATTTTATCTTTGATGTTTCTGAGAAATGACAATTATCCAGTCTTTCTTTCCAATGACTATAGTTCTTCACTGGAGGGGTCGATATCGTGCTCGCCTAGCACTCTCCCAGGCCCGCGTTCGATTCTCCGGCCTGCCAGTGAAAGATTAGAGGAATTTATTTCTGGTGATAGAAATTCATTTCTCGGTATAATGTGGTTCGGATTCCACAGTAAGCTGTAGGTCCTGTTGCTAGGTAACCAATTGGTTCTTAGCCACGTAAAATAAGTCTAATCCTTCGGGCCAGCCCTAGGAGAGCTGTTAATCAGCTCAGTGGTCTGGTTAAACTAAGGTATACTTAACTTTTCCAATGACTATTTTGTAAAAGAAGTTGGGCATATTCGCTTTTTCCATTGACTCTCTTGTAAAAGAAGTAGCGCATATTTGCTCTCTTTCTAATGACTATTTTTCAAAAGAAGAAGTTGCACATATTCACTCTCTTTCTCATGACTATTTTGAAAAAGAAGAGGCTCTGCATAATCGCCCTCTTTCCAGTGACTATTTTGCAAAAGAAGCTGAGAGTATTAACTCTTTTTCCAATTACTATTTTGTAAAAGAAGTAGTTGCGCATATTCGCTCCCTTTCCAATGACTATTTTGTAAAAGAAGTAGTTGCAAATATTCGCTCTCTTTCCAAAGACTATTTTGCAAAATAAGAAGTTGCGCATACTTGTTTTCTGTACAACGACAATTTCAAAAAAAGAAGTTACGAGTATTTACTCTCTTTCCAATGACTATTTTGCAAAAGAAGCTGCGTGTATTTGCACTCATCCCGATGACTATTTTACAAAAGGAATTTCACATATTCACTGTCTTTCTAATGACTATTTTGCCAAAGAAGAAGTTACGTATATTTGCTCTCTTTGACTATTATACAAAAAAGAAGTTGCGCATATTCGCTCTATTTCTTTGCATAAGAAATTTCCAATATTCACTCTCCTTCTAGTGAATATTTTGCAAAAGAAGTTTCGAATATTCACTCTCTTTCCACTGAATATTTTGCAAGAGAAGTTGCAAATATTCACTCTCATTCCGATAAATATTTTGCAAAAGAAGTTTCGAACATTCACTCTCTTTCCAATTAATATTTTGCAAAAGAAATTGAGAATATTCACTCTCATTCCAATGAATATTTTGCAAAAGAAGTTGCGAACATTCACTCTCCTTCTAATGAATATTTTGCCAAAGAAGTTGCGAATATTTACTCTCCTTCCAACAAATATTTTGCAAAAGAAGTTCCGAATATTCACTCTCCTTCCAAGGAATATTTTGCAAAAGAAGTTTCGAATATTCACTCGCCTTCCAATGAATGTTTTGCAGAAGTTTTGAATATTCACTCTCCTTCCAATGAATATTTTGCAAAAGAAGTTGCGAATATTTACTCTCCTTTCAACAAATATTTTGCAAAAGAAGTTTCGAATATTCACTCTCCTTCCAAGGAATATTTGTCAAAAGAAGTTTCGAATATTCACTCGCCTTCCAATGAATATTTTGCAGAAGTTGCGAATATTCACTCTCCTTCCAATGACTATTTTGCCAAAGAAGCTGCGATTATTCACTCTCCTTCCAATGAATATTTTGCAAAAGAAGTTGAGAGTATTCACTCTCCTTCCAATGAATATTTAGCAAAGGAAGTTGCGAATATTCACTCTCCTTCCAATAAATACTTAGGAAAAGAAGTTTCGAATATTCATTCTCTTCCAATGAATATTTAGCATAAGAAGTTTCGAATATTCACTCTCCTTCCAATGAATATTTTGCAAAAGAAGTTTCGAATATTCACTCTCCTTCCAATGAATATTTTGCAAAAGAAGTTTTGAATATTCACTCTCCTTCCAATGAATATTTAGCATAAGAAGTTTCAAATATTCACTCTCCTTCAATGAATATTTTGCGAAAGAAGTTTCGAATATTCACTCTCTTCAATGAATATTTTGCAAAAGAAGTTTTGAATATTCACTCTCCTTCCAATGAATATTTTGCAAAAGAAATTGCGAATAGTCACTCTCCTTCCAATGAATATTTTGCAAAAGAAGTTGCGAATATTCACTCTCCTTCCAGTGACTATTTTGCAAAAGAAGTTGCGCAGACTCGCCGAATCACCAAGACCTCGACTTTTCTCGACTAGCACGGTAAACTAATAATACCCTACGGATGCTCGGGGAAGATTAAAATGCTCAGGAAGACTCTCCTCAGTGAGGAGGACTCCGAGAGAAGTAATTTTCCTCACCTGTGTCGAAACTAGACGTGACTGGGCTGGAAGATGGGGGAGATGAAACGGCGTCAGGTGCTTAACTTTGGCGTCTGAAGTACGGGTTCCTTTGGTGGAGAAGAAGAAGAAGAAGAAGAAGAAGAAGAAGAAGAAGAAGAAGAAGAAGAAGAAGAAGAAGAAGAAGAAGACAGGAGTGACCACAGTATAAATAAGAAATCATTTTATGCTTCCTACTTGTGGGTTTTCCTCGGTCTCTCTCTGTGGTCGAAATATTATTATCCAAAAGGTCTCCAAGACCTTTTGGGATAATATTTCGACAGAGAGAACATTTATTACTTATTCTTTCCAGGTGATTTTTTTCGTCTGTTTGGTCTCGAATTTCCAATGACCAAATGGCCTCGATGAGATAACATTTTAACCTTTTCCCTCTGGTCTCGAAATTATTTTTCAAAAGTCTCAGTGGGAGGGCACTTGATGCTTATCATTTGCTTGGCCAAATGGTCTCAGTGAGAGACCATTTGTAAATTTTCCTCTTGCAGCCATTCTCCTGTCTCTCTGGTTTCGAAATGGGAGTCTAAATGGTCTAAACAAGAGACTAAGATATCTCTCTTTTAGGGCATTCTTCCCTGAGACCATCTGAGAGGGCAAATGGTCTCAATGAGAGACCATTTTAAAATTTCCTCTTGCAGCCATTTCATGACAATATTGCGGCACCCCTAGGCACTGTCTGTGGCACCCCTGGGGGTTGCCACGGCACCCAGTTTGAGAATCACTGATCTAGTTTCTACGCTATTCGATTTCCAAGCTCTTTATCGCATAATGACGTCATTCGTTATCCTTATCTCCGTGGCACCGTCTGAAGTCTCTTTCTGTAGGTATTCGCTTTGGGTCGATAAATAAAAAAAAAAAATTAAACGTTTAATGTAAGTAATGGCTGCCATAAATTTTCGCATCGTGGGGCACTGCAAATTAGTTTATATTTTTATCGCAAATACTATCGATAGAGCAATCATTATCTCTCTCTCTCTCTCTCTCTCTCTCTCTCTCTCTCTCTCTCTCTCTCTCTCTCTCTCTGACCTCGTTGTGATCCACTGCCGCTTGCATCAGGCCGATAGAGCTTGCTGTAAGATGTGCATTTCGCAAATTTTGTTTTGCATTTTCCAAAATTATTGATCAAACTCTTAACTGTCCTTTCTTCAATATGGCTCAACGACGCTCAATCCAGAGAGCTAAGGCGTGTTGCAGGCTATCTTTTTAGTAGTCCTTTGTATTATTGATTAATTTGTTGATGAAATATTGCGGCTTATCCCAGACCACGAATGACTTGCATGACGCAAGAAATTTGATTTTAACGTAAAAAAAACTCTTTAGAAGTGTGGCGTCAGTATCAAAAACAGCCGCTTGCATCAGACCGTTAAAGTTTGTTGCATGCTTCTATATATATATGTATATATACACATTATATATATATATATATATATATATATATATATATATATATATATATATATATATATATATATATATATATATATATATATATATATATATATATATATATATATAGTATATGAATAACTGAATCACGAAAATATGGAACGTGATGAATATATAAATAAAGACAAAATCCACGAAGGAAGGAGAAACAATGGAATGCTGCAAGGCCTTTCGACTTATACTCCTTTACTTAGCAGACTAAGTAAAGGACTAGAAGTCGAAAGGCCTTGCAGCACTCCATTCTTTCTCCTTCCTTCGTAGATTTTGTCTTTATATACAGTATACATTTATGTATATAAGTATGCATTACATGTATATATACACACATTCTATATATATTACATATATGTACGTATATAATATATATGTATTCTATACTTATATATATGTATATATTGTATATATACATATTAATTTGTAATTTATTAACAACATTGCCCAAGGAATCAACCACCCAAAATCACAAAAAGAACCCACCCACATAACGAACAATTTCGAAGTTTCAAAAAGGAATAAAAAAAAAAAAACTTAAATAAGTAAAGGTAAGGAAAAGGAAGAGGCGCCAAGGCTACTTTTCAATATTTGCTCGGCTTAAACTCCGCCATCAAGTCGGACCAAAGACTGCAGGGAATGTCAGTTTTACGGCCGCCAGATCCCTCTTCGTTCTGTTCTTTTCAATCAGTTTCCTCGCTGAGAGAGAGAGAGAGAGAGAGAGAGAGAGACGTGCGTATCTCCATGCATAAAGCTTTTCATGCAAGGGCGAAAAATGTCTTGACTGTAGAGACGCACGCACATACAAATATGTGTACACATGTATACACAAGCACATATACATATATTATATATGTGCACATATATATATACATATATATATTATATATTATATATATATACATATACATATACATATATATATATATATATATATATATATATATATATATATATATATATATATATATATATATATATATATATATATATATATATATTCATATTTATGAAAACTCATAGAGATATTAAGAGAGAGAGAGAGAGAGAGAGAGAGAGAGAGAGAGAGAGAGAGAGAGAGAGAGAGAGAGAGAGAGAGAGAGATCATTCCATCACATCGGAGTTTTCGACTGAAACGCCTCTCTCTTCCGAGAACCGAGTCAATATTTATTTTGGAATTTCTCTAGCTCTTCTTCTTCCTTCCTCCCGCGAAACACGTGAGTGAAGAAGGAGATGCCTTCGAGATCGCCCTCCAAAAGGGCGGCGCCTTTTGTAGTCCTCCCTTTGAGTTTTATGTAAGTCTCTCTCTTTCTATCTCTCTTCCGCCAGACTTTCCTCACTCACTGGTTATGGAAAGTGTTGGGGAAATAGAGGTGAAGATCTATAGAATGCTTTACATGTATGTATGTATGTATGTATGTATGTATGTATGTATATATATTATATATACATGTATATTACATCAACGCGATTGAAAAAAAATGAGACTGGGCGGGATCCCGACCGGTTTCGACTTTTTTTTTTCCAAATCATTAACAAAGTCATTAACCGGTTAGGACCTACACCCCTCTGATTTTTCACCTATGGTGATGTGTGATAAACAAATCACTTGTTAATTTGAATACAATATATATATATATGTATATATATATATGTGTATATATATATATATATGTATATATATATGTGTGTATATATATATATATATATATATATATATATATATATATATATATATATATATATATATATATATATATATATATATATATATATATATATATACATATACATAAAGGCCGGAGCTGAGGCCAGAAGTATATCACGAAGGAAGCAATAGGGAAAGGCATCCTCATCCTTTAACAGTTTAGTTTCAATGCCGACGTTTCGCGACGAATTCCAAGTCGCATTTTCAAGGCTATAAAATATAATTTCGAACATTATATAATAACTCAAATTAATTTATGGAGATATGCAATGGCAACAGCTCTTCATGAAGTAAAAACATTTGAAATAGAACACCTCATTCCAAGACAAACCCATTATAAGTAAAAGGAGTTCACTAAAATCTTAAAACCTACCTATATGAAAGAAAGAGCATGACTAATATAAATAAATAACAACAGAGTGAGGAAAGCCAGTTGCTCAAACTAGGCTATAAACAATTTTACTGAAGACGATTGAGTTTGGTCAACTGGTTTTCCTCACTTTGTTTTTATTTATTTCTGTTGGTCTTGCTCTTTCTTTCATATAGGTAGATTGTTTTTAAGGTTTTAGTGAACTCCTTTTACTTATAATGGGTTATTGTCTTGGAATGAAGTGTTTTGTTTTAAATGTTTTTACTTCATGAAGAGCTGTTGCCATTGCATATCTCCATAAATTAATTTGAGTTATTAATGTTCGAAATTATATTTTATAGCCTTGAAAATGCGACTTAGAATTCGTCGCGAAACGTCGGCATTGAAAATAAACTGTCAAAGGATGAGGATGCCTCTCCCTATTACTTCCTTCAAGATGTATATATATGTATATGTATATTCATACAGTATATATATAGACAGATAATAGATATAAGACAAAGACCATACAACGGAATGGCCTTTTGGGATTGTTCCATAAGAAAGATTGCTCATTTTGGTCTTATAGTAATGATAGTAAATATGTGAAATAAGCGAAGAATGCACAGAACCAAAAACCTAATTAACGAATACATAAAATATAAAAAGTTAATGGAAATTCAAGTCTCTCTCTCTCTCCACAAATACAGCGCAAGAGACAGGCAAACAATTTAATAACAGACCAAAGTTATTTTTTTCGTAATGGCTTGTAAGGCCTCTCTCTCCCCACCCTTCCACCCCCACGTCCCCTCCATATGACCTCTTCCTCTAACCCCCAACCCCTCTACCTCTTACACCCCCCCACGGCCCCCCGTCCCCCTCCATCTCCAGAATAGGCAACAATTTACAAAATGGACTTCCATTCGGAAACTCACAAAAGAGGAGCCGAGACAAAGAGTTTTACTGCAGTTTGCAAGATGCTCCGTGAATTGGTAAGGTAGCTTTTTTTTTCTCCTTCTCAGAGCGCAACGCGTTTTGTCCTCCGCCCTTGCGCTGCGTAACCCCTTTTTGGGCGCTGGAAAAGACAAGTCTTGAGATAACTTCCCTACTTCCTTGATATTTGTACGTTGCGTAACTTTCACCTGTGCTGGGGAGAAACTGGGCCTTGCTAAAATGTAGCCCACGTTGATTCTGGTACATCACTTGAGCTTTCCATTTGTTGAAAATGAATTAAACTCAAGGAGACACATTTAGGCTTAGGTAAGCCAACTGGGCACTTGCAGCATAAATTCCAACAGGGATATCAGCACGTGAGAGAGCGTTTTAATGTAAGCTGGCTAGTAGGGCGTGAGACGTACCAGCAAAACAGAAGGAATTCAAAGCAAAGACAAGGCACTGAGGTATACTGAAAGTTAGGAGCTTCCTAGCTAAAAGAACTGAATTGGATTCATGGATTTTAGGGTAAAAAGCCAAGCTCTTGGGAAAACTAAGTCATTCAGTGCTAAAGCCAGTAAGAAGAGGAGTTGGAATGGCTACACACCAATATAGACAACTACAAAATAAATGAGATGGAGTACAAGTATCTAAAGGTGGAACTTGGAGAAAATCTCACAGCTGAACTAAGAAGCAACAGTTAGAGGTGTTGGATAACAAGATGGAAGACCGTAAGCAGGAACAGAGGTAAAGTAAGAGGATAAAAAGTGGGCGCAGCTAAGAGCCGATAGGGACGCCGCAGTCACCCTACAGTGCACGGGTGAGCCCCAATGATGGCAATACTCTACCTCTGGCCGACTGAAATATATTTACAGGCTTTTATGTTTTGGAGAGAGAGAGAGAGAGAGAGAGAGAGAGAGAGAGAGAGAGAGAGAGAGAGAGAGAGAGAAGAGAGAGGAGGATTTGCTCGGCGAGGTTTTCTTATTTGTTTTAATTATGATACAATACATGCATTTGGATAGAGTTCTCCTCACACTTAACTGTTACTATTCTCTCTCTCTCTCTCTCTCTCTCTCTCTCTCTCTCTCTCTCTCTCTCTCTCTCTGCAACATACAATCATTAAGTAACAATCAGGTACCCAAGTTACCATGGATCGAACGCACGTGTTTTGGCTGGAAGACGGAATGGTACCATTATACCACAAGGAGAGAGAGAGAGAGAGAGAGAGAGAGAGAGAGAGAGAGAAGAGTAACCCTTATCTTTCTCGGACGGAAAACTTCCATGTCTTAATCACAGTTCCACAAAAAAATTGTTGATAAACCCAAAACAGGAAATTAGCAGAGAGGATTTCTACTGAGCTCAAGATACGGACGTGAATGAAACGGCAAGAACGAATCTGACGTGCAGGGAAAAGTAATAGGTGACTAAACCTATCCAAAAGTAAATACAAATAGATAATTAAGAACACGAGCTTTAACTCTTGAGATGTGTTAAAAAATGAATTTCTTCATATCTCTCTCTCTCTCTCTCTCTCTCTCTCTCTCTCTCTCTTCTTGTCTGACTTAGCGCCTTTAGGTAATTTAAGAAGAAAAGATAAATACCGTATCCCATTATACTCGTAAGTTGAAATCAATTCGGACACTTTTCTTTACAAGCAAGGTGCTAGAAAATCCGCTAAAACCCTTCCCCCTCCCCCTTCCAAAAATGGGTGGGGGTTGGTTAGGGGTCGGGGAGTCAACTAAAGAATGACTAACAATACTCATAGGCAAAATAAAACGACATTAATCAAATGACTTCAAAAATAAAAAAAAAGGATAGTCACGTTTCCAGCAGAAAGAGCAGCAAAACATAGTGGTATCATTTTCATCCTGTAACACTAAACTGGGTGTCAAGTTAAATTATTATTCTTGATGTCTATGACCTTGAATAAATCAGACGGTTTCGAAGACAGAACTTCGAGATCGTCGCCACGAGGAAACACTGATGGGAGGACGAAAGTTCCGAAGCACCACTTTATGGCTCCGGAAGCAATCATGCGAAAGTAAGGAAAAATACACACGAATTTCTTTTAATTTTACTGTCACTATAGCTTGAGGTGTCTAATATTGCACCTGGGTTAGGAATTTTTATCAGTCTATTATTATTACCTTCATTATAAGTAGCAGTTATAGTAATATGCAAAAAATATAAGGCAATTATGCAAGATTATGGTAAATTTTTGGCAGGTTTTTCATCTTCATTTCACTTTTACTAGGAGCATTTGTAGTTATCAATTTTGCTCAAGTAAATCTAAAATGTTCCATGCATTATTATTATTATATTATTATTATTATTATTATTGGTGACAAGTGGCAAACCGTTCCCACAGATTTATACAACTATCCCATACAGAAACGGACGCATCCAACCCCAACTGTACAGCACTATAAAACCATCAATTTCTCAAAACCAAAAGTCCCACAACATATTAGATTTTAACAACTATTTACCATTTAAATCATTGCTATTCCGGAACGCTCCCAACAGGCAATAAACCGTCCGCGAACGCTATCAAGCACTATAGAATTCAGCGAGCCATATTCCCCATTCGAACGCTGCCTGATAGGCCTGTTTCGTATGCAAGGGACGTAGAGCTACAGGTAGCTATTCCATCCCTTACCCAAGAGACCTCTTGACAGTCTATTCTCGATCCTGGGAATGGGGTATTTTTGCTTCATTTGGTTTTGATTTCACTCCCTCCGCTGTGACTCAACGTCGGAATCCCAAGAGGTGTTGCAAGATTCATTTTGCCAGAGCTGTCTGGGTGCTACTGGGTGGTTACCTATTCAGTTTCTGACCAGGCCTGATGTTGAGTAGCTGCACGGGTCGAGAGTGATGAATGGCTAATTCAGGTCTGGCTATCGCATCAGGGGAATTTCAGAGCTTCAAGAGCGAAGAATACGAAATAATTATGAATAACTTTCAGTTCTTTGTATAATTTCCTGAGTTCTTTTTCTTCCAAAAGTTTTCCTTTCCTCTAAAAGACTTTCTCTTTACTCAAAATGTCGCTGAAGCCTCTCGGCCACTCATTTATCGACATGTTAGAGGCTTGTGGTTTCGTTATGTTAATGAAACCTGTGCTAATGTGCTTACAGCTTTTTCCTTTCTTTTCTCTCTTCCTTTTTAGGTTTCTGCGAAAGAAAACTATCGTGCCGCCTTTGTCTGTCCGTCCGCATTTTATTCTGTCCGCATTTTTTCTGTCCGCCCTCAGATCTTACAAACTTCTGAGGCTAGAGGGCTGCAAATTGGTATGTTGATCATCAACCCTCCAATCATCAAACATACCAAATTGCAGCCCTCTAGCCTCAGTAGTTTTATATTATTTAAGGTTAAAGTTAGCCATAATCGTGCTTCTGGCAACGATATAGGATAGGCCGTGATTCAAGTTTCATGGGTCGCGGCTCATACAGCATTATACTGAGACCACCGAAAGATAGATCTATTTTCGGTGGACTTGATTATACGCTGTAGCGGCTGTACAGAAAACTGGATTGCGCCGAAGAAACTTCGGCGCACGTTTTATTTATTTTGTTTTGTTATACCAGAGCACAGGTCGAACGTAAAACGTAAAAAGTTGTTACCAATATCAGAAACGAGTCTTTAAAAAACAAGTAGAAAATGCGCAGAAGTTTCTTCGGCGCAATCGAGTTTTCCGCACAGCGTATAATGCTGTATGAAACTCTCAGCCACAGCTCATGAAACTCTTAGCCGCGGCCCTTGAAACTTTTAGCCACGGCCCGGTGGTGGCATGTGTTGTTGGCCTCTAGCGGTGCCAGACGCACAATCATGGCTAACTTTAACCTTAAATAAAATAAAAACTACTGAGGCTAGAGGGCTACAATTTGGTATGTCTGATGACTGGAGGGTGGTTGGTCAACATACCAATTTGCAGCCCTCTAGCCTCGGTAGTTTTGAAGATCTGAGGGCGGAGAGAAAAAGTGCGGACAGACAGACAAATAGCCACATCAATAGTTTTCTTTCGCAGAAAGCTAAAGACTTTGGCACAATAAAGTTGAATGTTTCAGTGGATGAATGGTTACCGGCTTCGACTGAAAGCTATCGATTAGCACTGTCGGGCGTTCTTGTCTCCCAAGTACCGAATCACTTATCAAACACAGTTCCAAATCGATGATATTCTCCAAGTAGAGCGATTTGGATATTAAACGTCACTTATAGCTTAATGTTTGTGAATAACAAGATGTCACGGTAATGTGATGTATATTTTTATATGTTCTTAGGTAGACTCAGCTTTCTTGTTATGAAAACAAGACCTTATTTTATACCACTAATGAACTTACAAAAAATCCCTTTTGATAGAAAATACCAAGACTCAGAAGCCAACATAGTAAGTTTTCGTAGCTGGTTTAAATATTCCACTTCAGGGGTTGACCTTTCTTTGCTATTACGTCGAGGACTGATTGATTGATTTACATCGGATGAAGATCTGAGTCACAGTCATGTAGTATTGTCCTCACTTCCTGTATTCATTCCGTCTAAAATAATTTATCCTTTAATTTTCATTTGATTTGCCCCTTCAATTTTTCCCCAGTTTTATTCATTCTTCCTTTCGTCATGTCTTCAACTTTGCCTCTTTATATATACGACAACCCCTCCCCTCTCCCACAAGAGACCAAGCTTCACCAAACCATCCAACAAGCCCCCCCCCCCCGCCCCCCACAACCTTTCAAAGCCTTCGCTGACCTTCCCTATGAAGGCATTCCAGACGTCTGCCAGCAGCCTAGTGAGTCACTTCGTCCCATTTCCCGTCACTTCGTACCCGAAGTCTAATGAGGTCTTTTCGAGAAATTCTCATCAGCATCATCTCTTGGTCGTCATCTTATTTGCTTTCCTCTTCCTCTCCTATTCTTCCGCCTCCTACTCCTCCTCCTCCTCCACCCCCCTTCCTCATCTTCCTCCTCCTCTTCCACCTCCTCCTCTACCTTCTCCACCACCCCCTCCACTTCCACTTCCTCCTCCTCCTCCATCTCCTTCGCCTCCACCTCCTCCTCTACCATCTCCCCCTCCTCCTCTTCTCCATCTCCTCCTCCTACAATAAGCCCCCTTCTTCAGGCACAGGAGGTCCCGGTATGGTCGATAAAGGATTCCTAAGGATTCCAGGCTCCATTGTTCCGAAGGGCGTCCTCGTATTCCAGCAGGAGAGCCTGATGGAGCGATATCGCCAACATATTTAATTAGCTGGAGGAGGAGGAGGAGGAGGAGGAGGAGGAGGAGGAGGAGGATGACGGACTGCATGGCTCTATTCAGTCCCGGCTCAAGTCTTAACTAAAAGACCAAAAGACCCTCTAGTGCTTATATGAAGGCGGGAGTTGAAAAGGGGAACAGAGGTCAAAGTGGCGATGAGATAAGAGGGGTGAATGTGATGAAGGTCGTAAGGAATAATAAGATTAAAGAAGAATAACAGGAAGTGGCACAGTTATACGCAGTAATGAAGGATAACCCGTGTAAGATTGATACATTTACGAAAAATTGGATTATCTTTCGTTATTGCGTTGTCTCAAGGTAGCCTGAAAATGTGATTTTTTTGTATGAATACAGTGGAAATCTCTACTAGTGTATTATAATGATCAATCTATATATATATATATATATGTATGTATATATATATGTATTATAGCTAGTGTCGTGGCTTGCCACTCAGATGTTGCGGGTTCGCGTCTTCCCCAGGGCAGTGAAAAATCACTGGCTCTGTATCATGATCAGTTACTGCTGCGGTGTGGGGTCTGCGGTGGGAGGTTGAAACCAACATTCTTTAGAAGCTTGAATTCCAAGTCAATGGTGGCCCCTTGTGCTTGTTCCATGTGAACAGGCTTCATCTACTGAAATAATATATATATATATATATATATATATATATATATATATATATATATATATATATATATATATATATATATATATATATATATATATATATATGTGTGTGTGTGTGTGTGTGTGTGTGTGTGTATATACACATGCACATATATACATATGTATATACATTTAAATACTAAAAAAATGAAGAAATAAAACCTTACTCTAGTGCTTAGAAGTGGAATGTGCTGCTCCCGGATCTAGTCACTCAAGACAGTGGTGGTCTTTTTTTAAGCCGTTGCATAATGGTTGACAAACACCATAAGTGTCGTTATATTACCCAAAGAAATGGTTACGTATAACGCACAATAAATTCAATAAATACTGACTAAGATCTTTTAACATGTAATCAAAATGCTGGAATATACATCAAACAAGATTTCGGCTAAACTCAGCGAACTGAAAAAAAAAACAGGATTGAATATAAAAGAACTCATACCACATGTTTGTAATACACATTCAATTTTGAAAATGTACTGAATATACAAACATACTGGGTATCATTTATACATGTGAAAATTCCTCTCCTTTAGTAATGGTTGGGATGGTCTCTGTTGCAACAAATTGCTAGCTTTGAGCTGACTGATGTCTCCCAAAGGTTGAAATATATATTCACCAAGTTTCATCCAACTCCGTATGCCCGTTCTAGGGAAATCCTGCTACAAGCACACACACACGCATATACATATATGTATATATACACATTATATATGTATATATGTACATACATACATATATATATGTATGTATATATGTATATATATACACATATATATGTATGTATATATGTATATTATTATATACATACATACATACATACATACATACATACATACATACATACATACATACATATATAAATATATATATAAAAGCATTAAGCTACAAAAGTCCTTTAATATCTAATTCGCTCTACCTCGGAAATAATATATTCTCATATCTGTTACTCGAAGGGGAATCTTTTTAGATGATAATAATAAGTTCGTCGTCTTTTTATCAACTCAAAAATAATTCCCCTACGGCTAACATACGTATATGAAAATATATTATTTCCGAGGCAGAGCGAATTAGATATTAAAGGACATTTGTAGCTTAACGCTTGTATATGAATCACGGTGATGTAATAAAATTCATTTATATATATATATGTATATATATGTATATATATATATATATATATATATATATATATATATATATATATATATACATATACATATACATATACACATAGGCTATTTCTCTCAATTGTTAGTCAGTTGGATAGGGTCAACTAAAATTAATACATGCCGAGTTTCAGCCTACCAGACACACACGCACACACACACACACACACACACACACACACTCACAAAACGGACAGAGCATAATTTCCTCCGAATCTCGTTATACCGGATGTATACATCCCCTCTAAATATAAGATGCCGTCGATTTCCGACTATTTCTGTTAACATAATCATGAGACGCCTTTCCAAGACTCAAACGCAAGCAGAGACTCCGGAGAAAAGTCTCTATAAATATTTGTGTGTTTGTTTGTAGCAGGATATCCCAAGAATGGACCAACGGAATTGGATGAAACTTGATCAATATATGTGATAAGGGAGCTTTTTTTGTTATGAGAAGAGCTTTTTTTTTTGTCCTGAGAACTTCAACATTTTTTTTGTTCTGAGAACTTCAACATTTTTTGTGTTCTGAGAACTTCAACAATTTTTTTGTTCTGAGAACTTCAACATTTTTGTTTTGTTTTGAGAACTTCAACATTTGTGAGACACCAGTCAGAGTTCACAAAAACGGAAACAAACTCACCTAATAAAAAAAAAAAACTACAACTACCACAGCTACTTTCTCTCCGGAGAAAAACCAACCCAAACAAAACCTCTTCAGGAGGGGAAACCTCCGAAGGGAGGAGAGCTTTCCCATCCCGTACCAATTCGTCAGGTCACCCATCTCGTTTATCGCCTCGCCTCACCGACCTCCGATGGGAAAGGCCTCGTGACATATGGCAGCAAGATGGCTTAGATTAAGTCAACTATTACTTCATCGGCAGCAGCAGTAGTGGCGGTTGGGGCGTCGTATGGGGTCCTGGGAGGTGGGGAGTGGGGAGAGATAGGGAAGAAGGGGTGGGTGAGGTGGAAGTTGTGGGGGGGGAGGATGTTGCGCATATAAATTGAATTATTTGAAAGGGTTAAAAAACAAGGTGGTTCTGATCACTTGGCAATAGCAATGGGATTTTGGAGGTTAGGATGTTGTTGTGATATAAGGTGTGTGGGCAATGTTTGCATCTCCCTATCTATCTGTCTAAATATATACATATATATGTACACATATTTATATATATATGTATATATATGTATATATTTATATATATATATATATATATATATATATATATATATATATATATATATATATATATATATATATTTGTGTATATATATACCAGGTGTTTCAAATTTAGAGGCCCCCTCCACAGAACAAATGGAAAGTTATGAATTTTCTGCTATAGCCTATCTCCAAGTACATTATTTTAAGTTTCTATTAAGCTATTTTTCATTTTACATTTCTTGTATTTTCAGACTGAGTGACGGAGTTAGATACAGCCATGGCTAACGACTCAGAGGAAATCAGATGGATCGACTGAATCCGGGTTATTACCTTCAGAGAGGCCAGGTATGCTGGCGCATCCTTCATTTCACCTTCCTGGATAACTAAATACATTAAAAGATATTAATCCTTTGTTAAAAGAAACTGGAACAAAAATCCATATGACTGTCATCGCGAAAAGAGTGAGAATCATGGAAGGCCTGAAGTCCTTTCTCAGGAGTCAAAAGACATCATAGCTGAGGCAGTGGGTTGACCAAGAAAGTCTTTACATAAATTGGCGCTTGAACTAGAAACAAAAAGGGGAAAGAAGAGAAGTTATAGTGCTGTATATCGTGAGTTGAAAAAATCTGGTATCAAACCATTTTATGTTATCAGCAAGCCCAACATCACTCAGCAACAGAGAGGAGACCGTGCATGGTTTTGTTGTTCATTTCTTAAAGATTGGGATGAAGCTGACTTTCTCCATGTTGCCGCATCAGATGAATTCTTCATTTACACAGTCAGGAGGCCAAATCATAAAAATGACATCATTTGGGCTGCAAAGTTGGATGATATCAGCAATGACGTGCGCTATCGCCAAGTTGTGAAATTTCCTGAATGTCTGGGAATTTTCCTCTGTTTCACAGCCAAACAGTTAATGTGGATCATCAAAGAAAAAGGACAGTCATGGAATGGCGAATACTTCAGAGAAACTGTGCTTACTGGTGGAGTATTTCCATTCCTCAAAGATCCTGAAAATGTGTTATCTGTTGAAGAAGTCACATTTTTGCATAATAAGGCACCATGTTTCAAGGCTCTTTCAGACACAGGAGCTGCTTCTGAAACAGTGGTATCAATTTCTTCTCGTCAAGTGAATTTCCAGGTAGCTCTGACCTTAATGTGTGTGAAACATTGATAGTATCTTAAAGGATTGTGTTGAAGCACGCACAGTGAACTATGATGGTATACCAAGCCTCGACGACCTGTGAAGAGAGGTGACTGAAGTGCTCAGGGAAATGGGGTTTGAGTCTCAGCTTTTTTGCAATTTGCTGAAATCATACCCCTCAAGAATGCAGGCTGTGGTACAGGCAGATGGAGGCCACACAAAATATTAGGTATTCAGAGAGAAACTTAGATAAATACCTGTTCTGAATTAATTTTGTTTTTGTCCATATCAATTTTAGTTTATGCTGCAGAGGGGGCGCCTCTAATTTCGAAACACCCTGTATATATACAGTATATATATATTATATATATTAGAAAATAATCAACACAAATCATGTGTGGAACAGAAATAAATTTCTACTCACATCAGGATCGAACATAGTCTTTCAATTGAAGCAGGGCGCTGCCCACTAGGCCATACGAGTCATAAAAGAAGTTGGAACACTGAGGCCACTGCAAGAATTACCTGGGCAAAGCTACTTGCATACCAGCGTGTTTTCCCCAACTTCCTGACTCAGCAATGACCCAATTGACAGTTAGGAAAACATGCTGGTATGCAAGCAGTTAGCTTGCCCAGGTAATTCCACTGGAGCAGTGGCCTCAGGTTTCAACTTCTTTTATGACTTGTATGGCCTAGTGGGCAGCGCCCTGCCTTTCAATTGAAAGACCTGGTCTGATCCTCATGTGAGTCAGAAATTTATATCTGTTCCACACATGATTGTGTGTTGATTATTTTAATATATATATATATATATATATATATATATATATATATATATATATATATATATATATATATATATAATAGAAATTTATATCTATTCCATATATATGATTGTGTGTTGATTATTTCTGTGTTGATTATTTATATATATATATATATATATATATATATATATATATATATATATATATATATATATATATGTGTGTATATATATAATATGCATACATACATACATATTTAAATTCTATCAAACCAACGTTCAAAGGCGTTTCATTTATGAAAAACAAAAAAAACAAAAAAAAAAAATAGAGAATTTAACGTAAAGTAATTAAAAAGCTAAGGGAATAATACTTTACTGCTGCCAATTAAGTATGGCTAACGACCTAATTGCTAAGAACAATATACACGAAAATATAAGCATTAACCTTCCCCAAAATTCCCTTTGTAGAATAATACAGTTGCAGGAGATACATAAACTTCGAAATAGAAAATTTCATTACAAATGAAAGTGAGGAAGTTTATAATCCCCAACACTTCATCTCATCCACAGATGAGGAAGCATCGCCACACACCCATAAGGAGAATGTTGCTGAACTCTACGGGATGGAAAATCCACATTTCATCAAATACTTTGGATAAAAATTGAATTATTATTATTATTATTATTATTATTATTATTATTATTATTATTATTATTATTATTATTATTCTATTTTGTGAGGGAGACTGTCCAATAAAAACGATATTTCTCAATTAATTAATTGCCAATAAATTTCAATAGGTATGGGTTGGAAGGGTGGGAAAAATACACGGGTGATGAAATCTGGTAGACAAGTCATAATTAACAAGTGTAAATTGCGCAGAATTTTCTTCGGCGCAATCGTTTTCTGTACAGCGTATAATTAAGGTCACCGAAAATGGATCTATCTTTCGGTGGTCTCGGTATAATGCTGCATGAGCCGCGGCCCATGCCTATATGGTTGCCAGACGCACGATTATGGCCAAATTTAACCTTAAGATAAAAACTACTGAGGCTACAGGGCTGGAAGTTGGTATGTTTGATGATTGGAGGGTGGATGATCAACTTACCAATTTGCAGCCCTCTAGCCTCAGTAGCTTTTAAGATCTGAGGGCGGACAGAAAATAGTGCGGACAGAATAAAGTGGACGGACAGACAAAGCCGGCATAATAGTCTTGTTTTCCAGAAAACTAAAAATAGAATCAAATTGCGAAAAATTTGTTAGATTTATCAGCAAAATGGAATATATATATATATATATATATATATATACATATATATATATATATATATATATATATATATATATATATATATATATATATATATATATATATATATATATATATATATATATATATATACATACATATATATAAATAGATCACGTACTTTCATCTGAAATCATAATGATTGTGGAAAACCCTTTTGTCTAGCTTTACATTTGGAAATATTTTCAGAAAAAAATTAGCAAAAAAAAAACACGACAAACAAACAACAAACCCCTTAAAAAAAAGCAACACTGTAAATCTCACAGCAAATCTGCCCTGTATCTTGGGACTCTTCAAATCCACCTTAAATAATACTTGGCGTCGAGAGAATTTTGTTAAAGACTCTACGGTGCCTCCACGCCATCTTTCAGAACGTCCTGGAAAAGTAATAAAAAACGAAAAACAGTAATCAAAACGGCAAAAACCTTGAAACTTATCGGAAATCGATGCTTGGAAATAAACTCAAGATTTTGTGAAGAAATGGAGTCTAAGTGGCAGATTCGTCTGATTATTTCTTTTTGTAATATTTTTGTGATATTTTATTCTGTAATATTTTATTTTGTAATATTTTGTAATATTTATTTTTGCAATATTTTTTTTTGCAGTTATCGTTCTCTTGTGACTTATCTAATATTGAGAAAGAGGTTTTATGATCACTCTCGTGCGTGTTTATTATTGCTTGTTGCGTATCTATATGATTCTTATGCATATGTATGGAGGAATAATTAAGAATTTCAACATACAATACATATATATATTATATATACATATGTATATAATATACATATATATATATATATATATATATATATATATATATATATATATATATATATATATATATATCATACAACAGCCAGTGAAAAATGGTTCCAAATATCCCCTGCTTCATACTGTAAGGCTATGCTCATCAACAGAACGTCGGCCCTCCCTACAAACACTGCACCATTTAACTCATAGATATTAGGGCTCTTCCTCTCAAATACCTCTCTCCCAGTCTCCTCTTTCCTCTCTGGCCATTCCTAGGCCCCCACCCTCCTCTCATTCCCATCCACAATTCCGAAAGATACACTCCTTTATACGTAACTCTTATTCTCCATTGCCAGTCTTTTGCAACACCCCGCTGCCTTCCTTGTCCCGCCTATTCTGCGATTCACCACTTCTCTCCTCCTACCCTTATCCGTCGGAATTATTTGCGACCGAAGTACCTTTACAAATCTACTGAATATACTGTATTATTACATCGTCCATATTAACAATCATGGCCTCGTCTTTCTCGATTCCTTTTACCTTCGTAACCTTACTCTTGCTCACACAAACACACATATATATATATATGTATATATATGTATGAGCATATATGAATATACAGAATATATATATATATATATATATATATATATATATATATATATATATATATATATATATATATATATATATATATATATATATATATATATATATATATATATATATATATATATATATATATATACACATACCTATATATGTGTTTGTGTGTGTGTGTGTAGGAAATAAAGCAACTACAATGAAAGTAAATGCAATGGACATACTTGAATTGAAATTGCTGAAACAAAAAAACAAAAACAACAAAAAATACACCAGAAATAATAAATAATGGAAAATACAACAACAAAATAATAACACCATTAAGTAAATGAGATAATCATAAACTCACATAAAAGAGGCAAAGCTCAAGGTCAAGAAAGCAGGCAAAACAAACAAAATAAACAAAGGAAACAAATAACCGCGTGAATAAAATGCTGGAGAATACAATAAGCGAAGCCGAAGGCAGATAGCAATGAGTTCAATCTGAATGGCCATTACCATACAGGTCATTAACATTTACACGGTTTTAGTTTCATTTCCCTCATTAGCAATTCAAATGAGAGTGGCCCATATCTCTCGCCCTTCCGAACCCCCCCCCATCACCCTTCTTCCCCCCCTGCCTATTTAAAGGGGTAAGGGGGACTGTCCATACCTCCATGCTTTGTAGCAAGAGTAGGCGAACTAGCCTTGTGGGCTGGTATCGGGGGGTGGGTGTTGGGGGGGGGAGGGTGGTTGCTGACTTTCCATCCCCATTCCTATTCAAGGGAGGGGTGTGTGGGTTGTGTGCTGTTTCCCCAACCACTCCCTAAAATGGGGTGGTTGGAGATGGGAGGGAGGGACGTGGACCCTTCCCATTTCTACCTTTTTAAAGGAGTTATGTAGAGGCAAGGGGAAGGAGGGGGTACAACTTTCTCTCCCGAGTCCTAGGAACCAGGAAGAGGGGGGGGATGGAGGTCACAATTGCCATCCCTCTCCTGGACACGGGGAGGGGGAGGGTATGCATCTGACCCTGTAAGTTCCCCCTCACCCCTCCAGGGAAAGGGGGTGATACTGAGGTGCATATTTCCCTCTTATAGGACCCCTCACATCTATAAATGAAGGGAGGGGGAGGGTATGCATCTGACCCTGTAAGTTCCCCCTCACCCCCCAGGGAAAGGGGGTGACACTGAGGTGCATCTTTCCCTATTATAGGATCCCTCACACCTATAAATGGGGGAGGGGGATAGAGGTGCCTCCTATTTTCCTCCCTATTGAACCTAGAGGGGAGATACATGAGGGGAAAACTCCCTCAGGTTCCCTCCACCTAGGAGGAGAGAGAGAGAGAGAGAGAGAGAGAGAGAGAGAGAGAGAGAGAGAGAGAGAGAGAGAGGGGCATGAGGTCTACAAGCTTCTACCTGATAAATTTGAGCGAGATTCAATTAAGGTTCCTATCACCAATGAACGGGGCCTTATATTCCCGTGTAATTAGCCCTTGTCCGGAGCCGTTTCATTAGGCTTTCGCGTTGCTTATCTTTGCCTGTCTACTATCTCTGTCTACTATATGTCTATTGTAAGTCCTGTCAAATTTACGCCTGATTCTCTATGCGTATGTTTGTATTTCTACATAAGAGAATGGCTCAAAGCACTGTAATTTATCCTTACGCTTACGGCAATTATTTGACTACTTCTCAGTGTCTAGATTTTTTATTTCATATTTTCAGTAATTTTTTTCTTCCATTTATGCCGTGCTAAAGGTTGTATAATTAAAACATACACACATATATATACATATATACATGTATATATTTATATATGTATATACATACATACATACATACGCACCCACACACACACACACACACACACACACACATATATATATATATATATATATATATATACACACACACACATGCGCGCGCGCGCACACACACACACACATATATATATATATATATATTATATATAAGAACTTTTCCCCTGATAGGAATGGCTCCAGACAAAAAAACCAAGATAACATTCACTGCCCAATTCCAATTGCAAACCAATTAATCATGGACGAAGCTAACTACAAACAAACACACGCACACACGACACACACACACACACGCACACACAAACATCATCAGTGATGAGAGAAGACTCACAAACCCACGAGAAAAAATTCGAAGAAATCAAAACTACCATTCTGGAAGAAGAAGAAGAAGAAGAAGAAGAAGAAGAAGAAGAAGAAGAAGAAGAAGAAGAAGAAGAAGAGGGAGGAAAGATAGAGGAAAAAGGTGTCTGGTGATATCTTCCGGCCTTAATTACCATTTTATGGTCTTTAATGAAGGCTGGGAATGAGTGATTAACGGACAGGGTGTAATTAATCATTTCTCTCCTTCTTGATGTTGTAATTAGTCAGGAGTTTGATCGTCGGGGGAGATGGAGGAGGCCACGAAGGACGAGAGGAAGAAGGAGGAGAGGAAAAAGAGGAAGAAGGAAAAGTAAAAGAGGAGAAAAGGAAAAGGAGGAGGAAATACTGTGAAGAAGAGGAAGAAGAAGGAAGAGTAAAAGAGGAGGAAAAGGAAAAGGAGGAGGAAATACGGAGAAGAAGAGGAATAAGAAGGAATAGTAAGAGGAGGAAGAGGAAAAGGAGGAGGAAATACGGTGAAGAAACAGTGGAGGGAAGAAAAGGAGAAAAAGAATAAGGGGAAGAAAAAATTTAGATAAAATAAGAGGAAGCAAGTGGAAGAGGAGGGGAGGGAGGAAAATATGAGGAGAAAGAGAATACGAAGATGAGAAAGTGGAGAAGGATAAGAATAAGAGGAAGAGAGTGGAGTAGGAGGAGAGGGAGAAGAATAAGAGGAGGAAAAGAAGTAGGAGGAGGAAGAGAATGAGAACACAATGACGAAAAAAACTGGTATAAGGAAAAGAACATGCAGAAGAAAAACAAGGAAAAAATGGAACGAGAGGAAAAGGAGGAAGTAGAGGAGCAGGAAGAAGTCGGAAAAAACAAGGGTGGAAAGAAAATAAGGAGGAAGAGAAAGAAAGAACAACAGGAAATGGAGGAGAAATGAGGAGAAGAAGGGAACAAGAAGAAAATAGGGGTGAGGAAGGAGAAAAGAGGCAGAATGAAAGAAATACTAAGAGGAAAATTGAAAAAAAGAGGAAATAGAGAAAGGATAGAAAGAGGAAACGGTGGGCGAACTAGAGGGAGGAAAAGGAGGAGGAGGAAGGAAAGTATAGGATAAAGAGAAAGCATAAGAAAGCCGGGGGGTTTGGGGGGGAGGGGGAGCGGACGGGCGAGGAACTGAGAGAAAAGTCAAGGTGGTAAGGTAGAAGGCCCTTTATGGTCTTTTGTAAGCGGTTCTCTTCTGGAGATGTTTAATATGACATCGAAAAGCTTTTCCTAAGAGAGAGAGAGAGAGAGAGAGAGAGAGAGAGAGAGAGAGAGAGAGAGAAAGAGATTTTCAGAGATTGTCTGATTTTCATTGACCTCTATATTAATACCGATCTCTATCTATCTATTTATAGATTTTCATCAGCAACAAATTAGTCTCAGAGAGAGAGAGAGAGAGAGAGAGAGAGAGAGAGAGAGAGAGAGAGAGAGAGAGAGAAGGATAAACTCAAACTGTCACACTATAGCTCTCCAAAAAAAAAAGAAAAAATCCGGATGTAACTGGGCTGTAGTTTACACATTATTCTGGACATTTAAAGAATAGAAAAATAAAAGTTTAATTTCCCCCTGGAAAGCGTCAAATTGAAATACACATTCTAGTAATTTGAATAATGAAAAAATTAATGTTGTACATGGGCATTAGTGCTTGTGGCTGTATCTATAAATAAGCACTTTCATAAATAGCGTTGGTTTTAGATTTCTAATATCACGTAATATATATATATATATATATATATATATATATATATATATATAATATATATATATATAACATCAAAACAGGAAAGTGGACAGGAATACTCTTGAATACACATTTGATTACATGTTTATTCCCAACGTTTCATCATCCATGATTACATCATCAGGGGTTCTAGAATTAAAAAACAAAAAGCATTGACAATAAAAAAAAATATATATTACGATATTGCGGTATTGGAAGACCCTGGACCGAGAGCAAGAAAGTAGATGAAACAGATATAAAATGATAAATATAGTGGTAAATAAGGATAAGAATACTCCCTTTGTCATCAGAAACTGACTA
>NC_089770.1:13053500-13066000 GCF_040412425.1 Macrobrachium rosenbergii | reverse complement strand
TAAAGTTTTCTTATTTGATTTTCAATTAAAAAACTTGTACAAAATAAGTGTGAAGTTATGACAAATAATAAAGAAATTCTATTGTTTTCCTCTCCTTAAAAGCTGTTTCTTTGTGATATATATATATATATATATATATATATATATATATATATATATATATATATATATATATATATATATATTATATATATATTTACACACATATATAAACGGAAAAAATAAGCTTGCTTTCTGGCCCCTGCAAAACAGTAGAATGAATTGATTTAAAATTTCCTGATTTGATTTTCATTTAAAAAAAAATCTTATACCATAAGAGTGTGAAGTTGAGGTAATTAATTAATACGCTGTTAAATGCATTATCTATCCTATTGTTTTACCTCTCCCTAACAGCTGTTTCCTTGTGCATATATAAATATAAAGAAAAAAAACAAGCTTGCTTTCCGGTCCAGCAAAGCAGATAAACGAAATGCTTTCAAATTTCTTGATTTCATTTTCATTTGAGAGAAAAAAACATCGCATACCATGAGAGTGCGAAGTTATGATAATTGACAAAGAAACTCTTAAATGCATTATCTATTGTATTGTTTTTCCTCGCTTTAAAACCTCTTTCGTTCTGCATATTTATATTTTATTTGTTTGTTTATCTTTATGATTAAGTTTTTAGTCTGTGTACAACACTGCTTGTCTTTGCTTGTTTTTCTCATTGGATGATTGCTCTGAAAGCCAAGATTATCTCAATATTATTATTATATTGGCTTATCCCATATAAATTTAAAATGACATCCAATAATAATAATAATAATAATAATAATAATAATAATAATAATAATAATAATAATAATAATAATAATAATTAATACTGACACCCAATAATAATAATAATAATAATAATAATAATAATAATAATAATAAATAAATAAATAAAAATAATAATCATAATAATAATTAACATTGACACCCAATAATAATAATAATAATAATAATAATAATAATAATAATAATAATAATAATAATAATAATAATAATAATAATAATAATAATAACAGAGCCATTCAAAGTAAACAACAAACAAATCTTCCTCAGCGCAGAGTCCCGGAAGAATGAAAATTGGAGAAAATCACTGCTTCTGGCCTGGGGAAGGCCCACCAAGGGAAAGAAGGAAGAGGCGTGAAGGCTACCAGAGTTCAAAGGAGGAAGGATTATGCCTTCTAGCCTTCAGGTGAAGAAGTCAAGGGATCAACGCTTCTAAAAATCTCTGCTTGCTCTCTCTCTCTCTCTCTCTCTCTCTCTCTCTCTCTCTCTCTCTCAATTAATCTGCTCTCTCAGAAAATTAATCTGCATGCTCGTCGAACCAAAGATCTTTTCATTTCTTTGCTAAATTTAATTAAGGAAAAAGTCTCTTTTGTTCTTGTTCGTGTTTGTGTTCTTCTTCTTCTTCTTCTTCTTCTTCTTCTTCTTCTTCTTCTTCTTCTTCTTCTTCTTCTTCTTCTTCTTCTTCTTCGTATCTGTTTGCTGTACAAGATATAGAAGCATATCTTTTATAAAGACAAATACTCGTGAGCATACGAATATATTATACAAACTGAAGAGGGAATACAGGTAGCATTTACAATTATACGATTAGCGAGGAAAATGCATATACCAACACTGATATCATGGCTTAATCATACATACATGCATACATACCTATACATATCTATATATTATATATATACATATATATATGCATATATATGTATGTATTTATGTATACACACATATATGTATATATATATATATATATATATATATATATATATATATATATATTATATAATAGCATTGCCACAAAGTAAAGTGAAACGACAGAGTGGTGCTAAGCCTTTCGACTTACTGCCCTTTACTTAGCAGACTGAGAGAAATATAAAAATAAGTTTACAAAGAAAGCTCATATAAATGACAGATGGGGATTATAGAAGAAAATATGTACCTGGAATCCAACACAGTTGAAGAATTATTAAACCTATCAAAACGGGGGTAAATATTTAAGAGGTCTTACAAAAGATTAGGGCCCCACAGCTCGGAAGCAGGGAAAAGTCAATTAAAAGATTATACAGGGAAAGAGACTGACCACCAAAAAGTGACTGTGGATAGAATAAGCTGATTAAATGTGTTATAAAAGTACAACTCAATAACTCTCCTTACGGTAAACAATAACAATTTTTGCAAAGTGAATATTTTCACAAAAAAATATACTAAACATATGAATATACAGGAAATATATATAAGGTAACTAATTAGTAATTAAGTCAGTGAGTTTATGTTTACTAATACAGGGGTCCAAATAATATATGCCAGGGCTAAGGTTAAAATTACAACTGGAAGTAAGCTGTATAACAGCAGATTCTAAAAGATTTCGTGAAGAGAAATCTTTCGATCTGGCAATTGTTGAACTTTCAGTCCAATTTTCAGTCATGCACACAGAGCTCAAACGAACGTCAACGTAATGTCAAGTTCATTTTAAAAGTGCCACAAGAATCAACCACTCAATCTGGAATGGTATTAAAAATATCTTGCCGCCTAGCAATGTAAACCTGAGCAGAATTATATATATTCCTCTCAACTCTGACCTTTCGCTTTTAATACAGCTGAAGCGTTAAAAGGGTTTTCTGTAAGTGATGTGAGTCCTTATCTATTGGAGAACAGGTACATTGGATTTTTTTTTTGGGTGGGTTTTCAGGAAATAACTCGCTTGTTCATGTGCAGGCACACACACACACTATATATGTATGTGTATGTATGTATATATATATATTTATATATATATATATATGTATGTATATAAATTATATATCATCTCTATACTGTATATATCCATACATATACATATAATGTATGCATAAATATGTATATATAAATACATACATATATATACTGTATATACAAAATACATGCATATATACGTATATATATATATATAATAAATATATATATATATATATATATATATATATATATATATATATGTATATGTGTATATATATACATGTATATCAGTGTGTAAGCACACACACACACACACACACACACACACACATATATATATATATATATATATATATATATATATATAACTAAAAACCGACACACATTTCCCTCACAGCAGAATCATCTACCATGGAACTCCAGCTAAAATTGAGTCAGTTAAGCCAAACTTTTTTGGCCATTTCTATAGAGAGAGAGAGAGAGAGAGAGAGAGAGAGAGAGAGAGAGAGAGAGAGAGAGAGAGAGAGAGAGAGAGAGAGAGAGACTCCCCCTTCCTACTGTCCGATTTTGTTCAAATCATCTGCGACCTTACCTCATCATCTGCCCAAATCTGCAGCCATTCCTGACTTGATAAGCTTCAACTCAGCCTTGATAAGGGCCAGATGACCCTTTTCCCCCATTGACCCCGTGGGGGATGGGTCAAAATGAAGCCCTGGAGCAAAAGGGAGGATGATGAGAGTGAGTTTGCCTGCATACGTCTGCATAGCCGTCTGTTATCTTGACCTGGTTCCTTCATTTCTTTTTCTTTTATTTTTTTTTTTTTTTAGACATTTTACAACAATTCCTCAGTTTTTGTTTATACCTTGCCGATGAAGTTGAAAAGATAGAGAGTGTATTGGGTATGTGTACTGTGCATTATAAAGGCTATAATTCCCTTTCAACTTCTGTATTTCATAAAATTCTTATATAGTTTGTTGGGTACATGATTCATGTCATGACCTAAATTATCTTTCAATCTCTGTATTTCATAAAATTCTTATAGATTCTGTCGGGTACATGTACTGTGTGTTTTAATAACGACAATTACCTTAGAACTTCTATATTTCATAATATTTTACAGAGTCTAAGGTGTACATGAATTATGTAATGACCTCAATCATCTTTCAACTTCTGTATTTCATAATATTTTTTATAGAGCCTGCAGGGCGCATGTGCTATATATTTTAATAACTATTACAATTTCTGTATTTCTGTATTTTTATAGAGTCTGCTGGGTACATGAACTACATAATGAGCTAAATTATCTTTGAACTTCAGTATTTTATAATATTTTTATAATCTGCTGGGTACATACATGAACTACATAATGAACTCAATTATCTTTCAGCTTCTGAATTTTAAAATATTTTTGGATGCAAATCCCAAGGGATATGAATCAAGAGATTTTATTCCCAAATGGAATTCAAATTCTAAAGGCTAGCATTACTTCAGGCTGGTGTTTGGACCTTGACCACACAAAGGAGATTACTTCATCAACTGTGTCAATTTGCTGTTAGCATGTTAAAAAAAATCTCAAGATAAAAAATCTCAAGAACGGTTCAGCAGACTAGGATGGATCTTTGCTGATATATATTGATTGTGTAGCCTTCTGGGAATATTAATTTTAGGGACTAAATCGCCTCAGAAAGTTCGTCTTTCTATTAAAAAATGTGTTTGTGCATGTGTATAAGCATGATATCTCAAGAACGGCTGAACGGACTTCGATGAAACTTGCATGATATATGCATTAAATAAGCTTTTCAAAAAGGCAAAATTTTGGGAGAAATTGGCTAACACAACCTCTTCGCCCTCTCCATCAATTTCTCCAGAAAGTCAAGCAACTCGAGGTTCCGTTGTTAATATGTCTATTTCCTGGTCCTTAAGATAATCCATTGAAAATGTGTAAATAAAGGAATAAAAGTCCAGGATTTTAAACTACTGAATAGCTTTACATAACTGGCTATACATATATGGTCTTTACTGATTGCCCGAACTGTTGATGGTAGTCTTTGCTTATATTACGTGGAAGAATGTTTTTGCATTTTTTCCTTGTTAAAATCATTGTGGATGAAGGCGAAGTGTTTTTTTTTTTAGGTGTTTTTTTTGCGCTGTTTTTATTACAATCACTGATTACACTACAAATAAAGTGGCTAATTTCTTTGCTTTTTCATTGCACTGACAAGCAAATCAGGTGGAATGTGTAAAGAAATCACCCACCAAACTTATAAATATTCCCAGACTTGGGCAAAAAGCTAATGAATATTCACTAGCTTGGCAAAAAAAGACAGATATTCATTGATATGCACATAAAACGAATAAATATTCACATACTTGTACAAAAATCGAACAAATATTCACAGACTTGTAAAAAAATCGAACAAATATTCACAGATTTGTACAAAAATCGAATAAATATTCACAGACTTGCACAGAAAACGAACAAATATTCACTGACCTGCAAAAAGACAAAAACAAACAGTCAGAGAATTGCAAACAGACGACAAATATTCACTGACTTGCGCAGAAAAAAAACGAACAAATATTTGCTGATTTGCACAAAAAATGAGCAAATACTCAATGACTTGCGCAAAAGTGAACAAACATTCACTGAGTTGCGGAAAGACGAAGAAAATATTCGCTGAATTCCACAAAAGTAAAAAATGCGCCGAAGTTTCTTCGGCGCAGTCGAGTTTTCTGTACATCGTATAATCAAGGCTACAGAAAATAGATCTATCTTTCGGTGGTCTCGGTATGATGCAGTATGAGCTGCGGCCCATGAAACTAACCACGGTGGCCTGTCCTATAATGTTGCCAGACGCACGATTATGACTAACTTTAATCTTAAATAAAATAAAAACTACTGAGGCTACAGGGCTGCAATTTGGTATGTTTGATGATTGGAGGATGGATGATCAACATGCCAATTTGCAGCCCTCTAGCCTCAGTAGTTTTTAAGATCTGAGGGCGGACAGAGAAAGTGCGGACGGACTGGCAAAGCCGGCACAATAGTTTTCTTTTCAGAAAACTAAAAACTAGCAAATATTCACAGACTCGCACGAAAAACTAACAAATATTCACTGACTCGCAAAAAAGACTAAAAAATATTCACTGGTTTGCACAAAAAAAAAACGAACAAACATTCACTGACTTGCATAACAATAATGTCATATCTCTGCAACGCAGGAACGAATTCGGACGCGTCCATTTCAACGCGCCATTTCTCTTCGTTCGACAGATATACAATTACAACACCAGCACGTTACATCCCTATTTAATTCTGATAATTCAGACAATACGACGGATATCACTGATAAATAATACGTAGATACACCGATTGCATGGCTGATACACCTTCATGTATTTTGCATAATAGAAAGTTGTTCTAGAACTTCGTGTTCTGCTCTGAAGTATATTGTTTGGCAGGTTTCAGCGGGTAGAATAAAACCAGTTGTGTAGATGAGAGGGAGGGAAGAGTTAGTTAAATTATGAAGCAAAAATACCTATTAAATTATACATGTTTGTGTGTGTGTGTTTGTGCGTGTGTGTGCATGTTTGTACCCTATATATCGTCTCTTCATGAGACTTATATAATTTACCAGACATAAAATAAAAAACAAGAAAAATTTGATACGCAACTAATTTCTCTCTCTCTCTCTCTCTCTCTCTCTCTCTCTCTCTCTCTCTCAAGACGTCGAAATCAGTACAAGAAAATATTCGCAACAGAGTAAATAGTGAATTTTGCAGACCTCACAGAAAAAAAAAAATTCTACTGGGAATTGCAACAGGTATCTCCCCAGGCGAAATTATCCGAACCTTACTGAATTTAAAACAAACTTTCAAAAGAACAACAACAACGATTCTCTCTCTCTCTCTCTCTCTCTCTCTCTCTCTCTCTCAGCACCGCGGGAGCTCTTGCCTTCGGGTTGCAATGTTTTTCCAGAAAAGAGAAGAAAAAAGTTCTCGTAGTTTTTTAAACCTTCACAAGAATGTGAATACGATGTTGAGAGGAACAGGTTTTCTGTTCTTTGTGTTTTCGTGTTTTATTTTCAGTGAAATGCACTGCAAAATAAACTTACTGAAGCGATTTACCTTTATTGTTATTAACCCCATTCCGTTAGCTTGCCTGTCTGTCAGTCTGTTAGCAAGATTACACAAAAAGTAACGAGTGGTTATTGATGGAAATTTCACCAAAGGAGGAGTTCGTTATTGTCAGTCAGTGACAAGATTTTGGGAGAGATAGGAATGTAACTTCGGGAAGAGGGACTTCCGGCGTGTGGATAACTCAGCCTTGGCGGAAGTTTGCGGCTGCTAAGCACTCGATATCAGGATTATTATAAACATCTTCCCCTAATAAGGATACGTGTCTGTATGTAAACCGCAGAAAAATAAAATGGCATTCTCTGTCACGTTCAACCTTGAGATCCTGCAAGCGAGTTGAATTCCCTTTATGGAAACTTCCGCAACTTCAGGAGCTTCTTATATACATACGCACCCTTCCAGCCTCCTTCTTCCGGCTTGCACGAACTCTGGAACTTCCTGGAAAGTAAAGCGCTTCCTTTCCAGTAACCGCTGGAGCCGACACTTTCATTGTCTTCTCCCCTGATCCCAAACTTTCGAATTAGACGCGCTCTTCGCCACTTCTTGGTTTTCTGTAAAAGAAAACTATTGTGCCGGCTTTGTCTGTCCGTCCGCACTTTTTCACTCCGCCCTCAGATCTTAAAAACTACTGAGGCTACAGGACTGCAAATTGGTATGTTGATCATCCACCCTCTAATCATCAAACATAAGAAATTGCAGCCCTCTAGCCTCAGTAGTTTTTTATTTTATTTAAGGTTACAGTTTCATGGGCAACGGCTCATATAGCATTATACAGAGACCACCGAAAGATAGATCTATTTTCGGTAGCCTTGATTATATACTGTACAGAAAACTCGATTGCGCCGAAGAAACTTCGTCGCAATTTTTTTTTTTTGTTATCATTATAACAGTCGTTATGTGGGTCAGAATGGAATATTAGCTTATTCATTCATCTGTATGGATAAAGATTTAAGTAATGAAATGACCGTAAATGAAATGAGATAAAAAATTTAAAAGTTTTTTCAGCGTTATTTCCACATGTTCCGCGCATAAGAAAATAAAAGTCAAATTTTTAAACGTCTAATTTTTACGGCAAAAGAATAATTTTCCATAACATTTTGTTCTTCAACAACAACACCACTTTCTAACAATGAACAATTCCGAGGCCAAGCGAATGTTCACCTGGTGTCAGTAGTACCAAGCTAAATCTGCCAAGGACTGTCACTGTTATTATTATTATTATTATCATTAGTAGTGTAGTAGTATTATCAGTAGTAGAAGCAGCACTCCATTGTCAATCCCTACCATCAACCTTCAACCCGACCTCATTTCTGGTATTCGTGCTCTCCCGCGCGCTCGGGTCAACTTATGTCAATCATAATCGAAGGTTAATTGAAGGGGCGAGATTGAAATACCTGAACAGATGAGGTCTGTTTCCAAGTCTAATATACACTGGTTAATCTGAAATAGATTTGTTTCCTCTCTCTCTCTCTCTCTCTCTCTCTCTCTCTCTCTCTCTCTCTCTCTCTCTCTCGTCCAAGGTCAGGCGAGGAAAGAGGGTATGGACGTGTTTCTTTAAGTATGCAGTGCAGTATGACTTGGAGAGAGAGAGAGAGAGATCAGCTCTCCGTCAAGATGCATACCATCATAGTATAATATCAAGAAGGGTAGGACCTCGACGAGCTCTCTCTCCCCCACCCTCTCTCTCTCTCTCTCTCTCTCTCTCTCTCTCTCTCTCTCTCTCTCTCTCCATCCAGGGCCAGGCGAGGACGTGTTTTTTAAGCATGCATTATCTCCTGGAGAGAGAGAGAGAGAGAGAGAGAGAGAGAGAGAGAGAGAGAGAGAGAGAGAGAGAGAGAGAGAGATCTTCTCCATCGAGATGCAGACCATCATTGTATAATGTCAAGAAGGGTAGGATCTCGACGAGCTCTCTCTCTCTCTCTCTCTCTCTCTCTCTCTCTCTCTCTCTCTCTCTCTCTCTCTCTCTCTCTCTCTCCCTCAGCGGCTCACGAGAGAACGAAAGGTCGAAATGCTACATATACCTGAACAAGTGGACAAGAGAATAAGGGAATAAGGTTCCTACCCTTTTGAATATCCAAACATTTCTCTCTCTTCCTCCAATACGAGATAAACTTCCCCTCTACTCAAGTTTTCTGTAAAAGAAAACTGTTGTGCCGGCTTTGTCTGTCCGTCCGCACTTTTTTCTGTCCGCCCTCTCATCTTGAAAACTACTGAGGCTAGAGGGCTGCAAATTGGTATGTTGATCATCCACCTTCCAATCATCAAACATACCAAATTGCAGCCCTCTAGCCTCAGTAGTTTTTATTTTATGTAAGGTTAAAGTTAGCCATAATCGTGCTTCTAGCAACGCTATAGGATAGGCCACCACCGGGCAGTGGCTAAAGTTTCATGGACCGTGGCTCATGCACCATTATACCGAGACCACAGAAAGATAAATGTATTTTCGGTGGCCTTGATTATACGCTGTAGGGGCTGTACAGAAAACTCGATTGCGCCGAAGAACTTCGGCGCATTTTTTATTTGTTTCTTATTCATTTTCATTTCCTATTTATTTGTTTATTTGCAGGAATTCTATTCTGCGGAAGCTTGCTTTGAAAGAAAATGGTCTTTTATGTTTAATCTAAAAGTGTTTGCATATTCTGGATAATAATAATAATAATAATAATAATAATAATAATAATAATAATAATAATAATAATACATGCACTATGAGCTTTGTACATCTGTTAATGTAAATGTTTCCATAATAATAATAATAATAATAATAATAATAATAATAATAATAATAATTACGCATTATGGCCTTTGTACACGTGCTTCCTGTAAATATTTCCTAATAATAATAATAATAATAATAATAATAATAAAACGTTCAAAGCAAATCCTGGACACATACCAAAAGGCGTAGCCTGATTCACTGAGCCCGCCTCCGTATTTACAAAAGCAATTCCTTTGATCCGAACGCAATATTAATATCTCGTAGGAGCGGTCCCATTGTAGCGCCCGATAATCATTCTGCAATTAGGCGTTTGCTCAAACGCCACGGCTAAACGATTGTTACTGTCTAATTGGACGTTTAAGCAGTCATTAAGCGAGCTGGTATTATGCCTACTAAATACAGAAGTTAACGGGCTGGGAAGGTGCCGTGATGAAAGGTCGGGGGTGGGGAGGGGGTTAAGGAACGAGGTTTGGAGTTGGGGTGGGGGGGGGTTGGATACATATAGGAGAAATAGCACTGCTAATTGCCTCGTTAAAACAGACTGCCTCGTTAATGGGAAATAAGGTCCTGCGATCGTGGTACATTAACGACGTACATCTTGCTGAAACTGCAATGGAAAAGGGATAAATATTGCAGCTGGTGGAAAGTACGAAGTGAATGAGATATACAACAGTGTACAGAGACACAAAGGAGTAAGTAAAGAGGAAAAGGTTGAAATGAGAGAATTAGTAACAGGAGAAAAGGGAGCATCAAAGCGTGAGTAATTAGGAGCAGAAGGGCATTAAAGAATAAGTAGACAATGAGAGTACTGCAAGGAATTAGTAAGTAGTAAAAGAATGAGATAATGGAATAATTAAAAAGAAGAATGATATAAACCAAAAATAAATAAGAAAGACATATAAATAAATGATTAAGTAGTATAACGGGGAAAATCCTATAGTTTTGCATAATTTATACATATATTTTTCTTTACTTGTCTTTGTCCTAAACTCTGGGACCAATGCATTTACATAACTCCTCTGTTCCAGAGTTCTGGAAACTGCAATCTTTTAGCGAAATACTTGATGAAAAGGCTTCATTGACACTGGAAAACAAAATGAATAGGTCTATGTAAATCTCTTCCAGAATACTGGAAACTACAGTCATGGAAGAAGTGGTTTCCATGGGTATGGAAACCATTAGGAAAATATATAAAACTAATATTAGACACGGAAATCCTTTAAGATGTGGCTTCCTTAATTACAAAAAATGCGATGGAAAGGATATCTAATAGTATAACAATATTTTCCAGAATTCTTGAAACTCTAATCTTGAAGAAATTGTTTTTTTAAATATGGAAACTTCAAGAGACGTTAGAGTCAATCCTCATATTCCAGAATGTTGGATATGCATCTAACTCTTGCACATCGAAAGGCTGGTAAAAAATTAAGCCTCATATTCAGAATGCTGGAAATATACCAAACATTATGTTTCAGAACGCTGGAAATACAGCTACGTTTCAGACTGCAGGGAACAAAGTTAACCGTTATATTCCAGACTGCTGGAAACTGCACTCCTTCAAGAATCGTAAAAAAGATACAAAACTAACCTAATATCTTGCGTCACCACCCTCTCAAGCAAGGTCATGCCCAGCCGTCCATATCGGGATAATCAACTTATCCAAGACGAATCACAAAAGCCTGAGGGAAAGAAAGAATTAAAAAAAAATTTCCAGTGAAACGCAGGCAGTCATGCATGACATCACGGTCTAATGTTGACGTCACAGCATCCCGCAAGGCAATCCAGTCGCCCGCGGAGTTCCGCGTGACTCTTCTCAAATTCTTTTTATTTCAGTGGTTCCTGGTCTCTGCCGAAGGAGTTTCAAGGCCGTGTTAATTGAAAAAAAAAAAAGTTATTTCTTCTATAATCCTTAATTTGAGGGTGGATATAATTAAGAATCTACCTTTGAAAAAACATAAGTTTTTATACGCACACAAATTATAAACATAACCAAAGATCCAATTCCTTTTTAAACTCTGAGGAATTTGACGACCAGTTTCATTTTGACCATTAAAGGCCATTAAATCCTTGCGTACAAAATTAAAATATAAAAAGTTCAGAGAAAATAGAAGCAAATAAGTAGAAAAAAACAACACCTATTGGAAAATTCGGTAACTGATGGTTTAAACCATATCGATAATTTATGTCTCTTGCCAAGTTCCGAAATCCCGGATGTATATTTAAACATGAGAAGGCCGATGCTTTTGTTGTGATACAGGCTTAAGGAAGTATGCCTAGTTAAGAGACGAAGAGATGAATTAACTGAAAGCTATTTGGCGTAAGAGACGAAGAGAAATAATGTATACATATACATATATGCTGTATATATACACATATATATAAATGTATATATAAATATACACATAAGGGCCGGAGCTGAGGCTCGAAGTATCCATCACGAAGGAAGCAGTAGGGAAAGGCATCCTAATCATCAACAGTTTATTCCAATGCCGACGTTTCGCGACGAATTCCAAGTCGCATTTTCAAGGCTATAAAGTATAATATAATTTGCGAACATGAGTACCAAATTAATGCAATGGCAACAGCTCTTTATGCAGTAAAAATATTTAAAACAAAACACCTCATTCTAAGACAAGTCAATAATAAGTAAAAGGAGTTCACTAAAATCTTAAAACAACCTACCTATATGAAAGAAAGAGCAAGATAAATTGTTTATAGCCTAGTTTGGGCAACTGGTTTTCCTCACTCTGTTTTTATTTATTTATGTTAGTCTTGCTCTTTCTTTCATATAGGTAGGTTGTTTTAAGATTTTAGTGAACTCCTTTTACTTATTATTGACTTGTCTTAGAATGAGGTGTTTTGTTTTAAATATTTTTACTACATAAAGAGCTGTTGC
>NC_089770.1:13026000-13051000 GCF_040412425.1 Macrobrachium rosenbergii | reverse complement strand
CTCAAAATGTTAGTATCATTTCATGCCTTAACAATCTGAAATATTGGTGCAATTTCTGCATTCTGAGGCGTGTGATAGGAATCACAATCTGCCAACAAGCTAACCAATTCTATCTCTCTCTCTCTCTCTCTCTACGAATGAACCATGAAACGTGTTGCAACACAATGCCTTGAAATATCCGATGTTTCTACTAAAAGCAAATTTAGGAGGCAAATAACAAACTAATCAACTGTGAAAAACTCTCTCTCTCTCTCTCTCTCTCTCTCTCTCTCCCCGAAAAAACCATTAAAGGTGTTACACCACAATACCTTCAAATATCCGATACATGTATGGAAAGCAAATTTGGGAAACAAATAAACTAATCAACTGTGAAAAACTCTCTCTCTCTCTCTCTCTCTCTCTCTCTCTCTCTCTCTCTCTCTCTCTCTCTCTCTCTCTCTCAGTAGAGCAAGTAATTACCAAAAACCTCTGTTCGGGATCACCCCATTTTACCGCCTCTCAGGGCGGCTGCGTGTCCTTGCTAATTATACAAAGCTTCTCTCATTAACAACTTCAATAAAACATATGCTTAAAAATGATTTTTTTCATTACTATGGAAGAGAGAATTAACTAATATTTCGGGAGGGGGGGGGCGGGTTAGGGAGGAACATGATGAAATGATGGAGAAAGGGCCAGCTGGGTGGGCCAGGTAGTGAGTTAGGTGATTATTTGGTTTCTAAAAGGCTACAGGTACCGCTTGCATATATAGGAGCAGGTCAATCATTATGTGGAACACTGTAGATGATACTGGAGGTTTTTGCGGAGTACCCTTCTTGGACCTCCAGGTGCGTTGAATACTTTCCTGCCTTTTTTACTTTTTACCCGTTTTCTTTGGTCTCTTTCTACCTATGGCTGTCCAACTTCTTGAAATTTAAATTACTCCTAATTTTACCTGTCATTCATGAGCTACGCACTTGGAAGAGTCTTGTGAGGGTCTTCAAATGGGACACAGCTGTCTAGTTAAACTAATCTATAATAATAATAATAATAATAATAATAATAATAATAATAATAATAATAATAATAATAATAATAATAATAATAGGCTGCTAAACGTCAGCTATTTCTAGTGCATAGCCGCAGAATTCCACAGCAAAGTCAGTCAAGATTGATCAAGAAACCAATTGCAAAATTCTTCAATTAACTGAGTAAGCCCCTCAGAAACCTCAATGTTACTTTTGGTTACCTTTTTAAATCACAGTGGTAATAATGTTATTAATACCAAAGTTATTATTGTTATGTACGTTAGCGAACTCGAAGCATCGTTCGATTTGTTATTATCTTAACTAAGGACATATCCAAGGTATGCCTTGAAGAATGACAAGCAATAATTAAGAACAGAATAGAATATATAGAATTCAGGCCAAGGGCCAAGCGCTGGGATCTGTAGATCATTCAGCGCTGAAACGGCAAATTGACAGTAAAAAGATATGAGAGGTGTAACAGGGGGAAAGTTGCACTATCAATCAATTGTTAGGGGAGGGTGGAAAGTCAGATGGAAGAAAGTGAATAAGAGAATATAAACGGAGCTACGGTAAAAGGAACGAAAGGGGTTGCAGCCAGGCGCCGAAGGGACGCCGCAAAGATCCTTAAGTAACACATACAGTGCCAGGTACCGTTCCTCGGACGCGACACACAACGAGGACCTCCTAAACCATTGCAAAAATAATTTCAAAAATCCCAAAAACGAAACTAAAAGTTACTGAAGCAAATGAAAAAAAAAATAGAATAACATAGAATATTATATAATCTACAGATAAGAGAACCCGGTCGATAACCAATAAAATCGACATGCCCGAAATATTCAGAACAGGAGCAGAGGTCAATCATACGAAGGGAATGAAAAAGGAAACCTAATTTGCGCATCGAATAAAAATCAATCGATTTCCGACTCATGCGCAGGGATGATTGGAATTGAAATCGAACTTCCCGGCGTGGATGGGAGTTGATTATCTCGCCAAGGTCTGGATCAGAGAATATTCATTATTTGGGTCAGAAAATATTTATTATTTAGTTATCTCTCGGTGTTGTTGCAACTAAACACATCACTGACACGCGTTGTGGTTAGTAATCAACTTTCAGATGAAGCTTAACGCTGCGTCATTTAGACAATATTATGTATGTATATATATATATATATATATATATATATATATATATATATATATAAATATATATATAAAGTGGAGATAATTAGATAATTATACATCTGACAAAGTAGACAATTACCTAACTAATATATTTTGTTGTATAACTTATATATATGTTTACATATATATATATATATATATAGATATATATATATATATATATATATATATAACTAATATATATTGTATATATATATATATACTATATATATATATATATATATATATATATATATATATATATATATATATATATATATATATATATATATATAATCAGTAAGCTACAAACGTCCTTTAATATCCAATTCGCTCTACACTCAGGAAATAATATATTTTCATATATGTTACCGAAGGGGAATATTTTAGTTGATAAGACGTTCGTCGTCCCTGGCCGTGTGGATTAAGGCGTCCACTGTAAGTTAAGTTAAGAATATCTTAGTTTAACCAGACCATTGAGTTGATTAACAGCTCTCCTAGGGCTGGCCCGAAGGATTAATTTACTTTTACGTGGCTAAGAACCAATTGGTTACCTAGTCCTGAGTTCTTGTCCTTCGTTGGTTCGAGCCCACGGGAGGACGAACTTATCATCAACTAAAAAATTCCCCTTCGGTAACATATATGAAAAATATATTATTTCCGAGGTAGAGCGAATTGGATATTAGAGGACGTTTGTAGCTTACTGATTGTATATGAATCACGGTGATGTGATAAAAGTCACACACACACACACACACACACACACACACACACACATACATATATATATATATATATATATATATATATATAATTGTATGTCTACTTTATTACTTTATGTTAAGATAACAACCATACGCGCGCAGTATCACTAAAAGATAAGGAATATGAAACCTTGAACGATTAAATAACTTGAAACTTAAGCAATACACATTGCAACGGCGAAACTCAGAAATGGTCCCCCTCAAGAAATAAAAAAGTTAAGCTATTACTATATCAGAAAAAGGAGAGGGGGGAAAGGTTCTCTCTCTCTCTCTCTCTCTCTCTCTCTCTCTCTCTCTCTCTCTCTCTCTCTCTTCTCACATTTATCACTCTCATTCTTCAAGACGTTTGGATCCATTCTATCCCAGGAAATGATCGAGGATTTTCCGGTCTCGGTGTGACCCATAACCCTCGCTTACACAAGATTCCTAAAGTCTACTGCCATTTTCTAGGCTTCCATGGTAACCCATCCGTGTAATGACAAGACTCACTAGTACTTCACAATATTGATCGACAGACCAGCAGTGTCCCGCGACAATCTTGAAGCAAGAAACCCAGCTGCGATCACCCACCCACGAACTGACCAAACCAAAAGGTACTTGATTAAACAGATCAACAGTTATTACCTGTCATCATCTAGTGGTCACCTACCCACGTACTGACCAGATCAGGAGTAAAGTTTATTGATATTCCGATCCCATGATATCTAAGATCAGCGTAATGGATTACATGACTTGAGTGTAAACGCAAGTGAATACTTACAAAGTACTTAATATTTTCCACGACTAGTCCTTGGCGACTAATTAGCATATCCAGCGAACGGTAATGACCCATTAAATCAGTGATTAAAAATGAATGCTTTAAATACTACTTTCATTTAGCGTTCTGTGATTCATCTCGCTTTCTCTCCTTTCGGAAGACATTTCCTAATCTTTAGTCTTGAAAATATATTTCAGAGTTATGCCTCAAGGTAAAGAAATTTGATAAATATCTTATGCAGGAACGTGAACAATATTAGGAAATTCCTTGAGAGTGACAAAAACATGAAAAATCGTACTTTTCGTGTCCTCTCAAACGATGCAATTGTTATCGAACTGAACTGCATTGAACTGAATTGAATGGAATATCGAATTTAGGACAAAGGCCAAGCACTGGGACCTATGAGGTCATTCAGCGCTGAAACGGACATTGCCAGAAGAAGGTTTGAAAGGTGTGACTGGAAGAAAGCGAATATGAACGGCGGTACAGTAAAAGGAACGAAATGGGTTTCAGTTAGGGGCCGAAGACACGCTGCAAAGAACCTTAAGCAATGCCTACAGTGCACCGCACGATGTGCACTGACGAGCACTAACCCCCTACGGGGATGAAACTGTTATCACTCAAGTGTCATCGAAAACATTAATAATAATAATAATAATAATAATAATAATAATAATAATAATAATAATAATAATACCCAAGAATTTGCACATAAAAAAACATATCCTCTGCACCTGCAAAAAAAAAAAAAAAAATTAAAAACCCACCTTCCTTAAGAGGCTGTACCAAGATACGTCCCAGCACCTAGCAAGATAGAATCCCCCACCCACAAGTTATTATTATTAAACCAGTCGCCTCTAACATCCCACAACATCTTACATCGTAAGTACAGGTACAGCCTGAAGTCCCCTGTAACTTGGGACGGCCGCTGATGATGATAACCTGCCCTTCGGAGGAGGAGGAGGAGGAGGAGGAGGAGGAGGAGGAGGAGGAGGAGGAGGAGGAGGAGGAGGAGGAGGAGGTAAAGAGTGGTCGAAGTCGCAGCGGACCTCGTTCGATTCCGTGCCAATGGACGAAGTGGCGACTCAACTAGACAGATTTAAAAAAAAATGGTAGGCCTACAGCTTGCTATATGCGTATAGAAAACGACACTGGGATAAAAATGAAAGATACAGAGCATTTCTTAAAAAATGGACATAGAAAACCCCCACGTCACGAAACCCAAGCCTGCGCCTCGAATGCGCCGGACGGTTTCGGAGACGATGACGGAGGTTCTTAAATTGCGGGCACCAGAGGGCGCGCACTGCGAGTTCGACTTTATCATGCATTGCGGACGCGAGTTTCTCAATTAAGTGCGGCGCATGACCTATGCAAGAGGACCTCTACATGCCGTGCGTGCACAGCATAGAGGAGAGAGAGAGAGAGAGAGAGAGAGAGAGAGAGAGAGAGAATGAGTATTGTGCGCTTTCGAAAAGGGTGGAGAGCCAGCAGTGGCGACCCAAGGATGCCGACGGAATAAAAGACGATCGAGAATGGACGTCTTTTATTTATTATTTTCTTATTATTATTTTTAATCTACTTGAGCTCATACTTATTTCAAATAAGTCTAAAATACTATTGACCTCACAACGAAGAAAGGAGAGAGAGAGATTAATATAGATAAACACAGAAACCGATACAAATATTTTAGAGACAATACACGTCGCAATAAGCAAGCAATATATATATATATATAAATATATATATATATATATATATATATATATATATATATATATATATATATATATATGAGGAGTAGAACAGTGAAATTATAAGGTCAAATAAAGTAAGTACATACTGTGTAGTAAAAGTATAGTCAAGCGGAAAATTAATATATAAGGAAAATAATTTTACTGAAGCAAACTGCAGATGACATATTTATAAACTCGGTGTATATACATGCGCACACACATACATTGATACCTTCATATATATGATATATACTGTATATATGTATATATATATATATATATAAATATATATATTTATATAAACATGTTTATATATATACATGTATATACATATAGTATACATATGAATATATATATACATACATACATAATTCATACACATAATACAAAACATTCCACTCAACAGTAAAGCGACGAGAAAGCCACCTTGAATCAGCGGCAATTCCAAGCCCCTTTCCCTTACCACCAGCAAAAGGTTGGAATGGGAATCCAGCAGATGTGTTCCCCTCGGAACACTCTCTGCGCAAATTACAAAACTGAGGGGAACTCGTGAGGCCATGAATGGGTCGCGCCGGGAGTCGATTCTAGAAATAGGAAGTAAATAGTCTTGCCTATGAGTACTGCGTATTAGAATTAATTATTATTCTCTCTCTCTCTATGCTTCTCTTTCTACTTGTGTTCTATCTATCTATACATATATATATATATACATATATATAAGCATATATATACACATATATACATATATATCTTCTTCGTTTTAACATATTTATACATGTATAAATGTATATACATGTATATACGTATTACGTACAGTATGTATATATATTCATATCACTTATGCTAGGCTTCAATAAGACGAGATGATTTAGATTCATCAGGTACCGATGTATATATATATATATATATATATATATATATATATATATATATATATATATATATATATATATATATAGATAGATTCATCAGGTACCTATGTATGTATGTATATATATATATATATATATATATATATATATATATATAATATATATATATATATATATATATTTAACTATATATATATATATATATATATATATATATATATATATATATATATTTAACTGCACTGTTTCTCCTCGTACGGGGTTAAGTGCCGTCAGTGCCCCTCAAGTGGTGCACTGTAAGCAATACTAAAGGGTGTCTGCAGCGTCCCTTCGCCCCCTACCTGCACCCACTTATTAGCCTTTTAGTTTACTTCCATTCCCGCTTCCTTTCTTCAATCTTGCTTTCCAACCCCTCTAATTATTACTAATTAGTGCAACTCTAGGCTTTCTCCTAGTTCTACCTTTAGCTTATACTTCACCTCCTTTATTTTCTGGAGCTATTTAGCTTGCTGTCCAACTTCTCCAACTACCTCTTTTCACTGTCTCAGAGCTGAATGGCCGAAAGTGACACACTGTTTGGAATGTGAGCCTAAATTTCATATATCAATCAATAATTGACCAGTTTGTTTTTTTTTACGTTCAAATTTTTTTAAACTTTCTTCCCGGTTTTGTCCAAATGGCTATCATAAGTAATACCAGCCCCCTGAACGAACTTACTGTATAAACTACAACACAGTCTTTTATTCTCGACTTTTCAAACACTACCAAACCATTTAATTTCAACCTCGACCGCTGACATGAACTTTTGCATTTGACAGCCAACAACGATCTCTGAATGTTGACTTTTAACCCTTGCTTTTAAATTGATCATTCACGGAGAAGTATCGTCAGTGAAACTGTGAACATAAATCATAAATCAAAACATAATTAAGGTCCGTCAAATTTTAGGCCAGTGACAAAAAAAAAAGATGCGTTTGAACTGACACGATGTTTTCTTTTCGTCTCGTTTTCGAAACAGAAGACGGAGGGATCCACCGAGTCGCTACACATTTGTATATGGAGAGATTTCGAATCTGATTAAATGAGAAGCACTACTGGAAAGTGACGAGACCTTGAGGAGAACGGAATCGAGAGAGAGAGAGAGAGAGAGAGAGAGAGAGAGAGAGAGAGAGAGAGAGAGAGAGAGAGAAAGGTTAATTTAGAGTATCATTAATTTAGTTGAATGTTTTTTTGATTTAGATACTTTTCACGGAAGTTTCCTCGTACAACGGGACAATACCAATGTACCCACAGAACAATCGACAGAAGAAGAAATCTAGAAATGTTTTTACAGACTTTGCTGAATAAATTGCTTTCATAACTTTTCCGTCTTAATTAAACTGCAGGACACAATAGTTCAGAAGTGACTGTTGTAAGAATAAAATATTCTCATGACGAAGTTCGCAGGTCGTATCCTAGACAACTGTTCTTATTGTAATTATTATCATTATTCAGAAGATGAACCCTGTACTTATGGAATGACCTCACAGAGGCCACTGGCTTGAAACTGGAGCTTCCAAACAATATGGCGTTCATTTGGAAGAGGTAGTAGAAGGTAATAGGAAATACAGAAGAGGAGATCAGTGACTAGAAGAGAAAAATTAAATTAAACTAATGAATAAAAAGATAACATTCAGTAAATTATTAAAAGGCGAGGAGAATTATTTTAGAGTAGTAATGCGTTGCTCTGCGCTTGAACTTTCGACGTTCCAATTTTGCACAACATCAGAAAAGTCATTCTTATTTGACGTATTTCGTATTAAGTGCGCTCTTCTTAACCAGCTTTCTTGCCCTAGTATCTAATTTTCCATAAATGAAAAAAAAATTTAGTTGTGAATAACTGAATTGAAAATAGAGTGTAGGCCAAAGGCCAAACACTGGGACGTATGAGGTCATTCAGCGCTGAAACTGAAATTGACGGTAAAAGGTTTGAAAGGTGTAACAGGAGTAAAAGCTCGCAGCTGCACTATGAATCAATTGTTGGGAGATGGCGGAAAGTAAGATGAAAGGAGGTACAGTAAAACAAACGAAAAGGATTGCAGCTAGGGCCCGAAGCGACGCTGCAAAGAACCTTAAGTAATGACTACAGTGCACCGCACTATGTGCACTGACGGCGCTACCCCCCTACGGGGGAGTTTTGAATAAGTGACTCACGTTATCCATAATACATCTGTAAATCATGGTGAGTACTTTTCAATTATTTTAAAAATTAGAGTTTATTGAAAATTTTTGCTTTTGTTGAAGATATCAAGATAATTGCTCTACAATGCTAGGAGATATGATATGGTGCAATTAAACATTTTCTGTTTGGAGATATAATTGGTAATGATGAATTCAATTAAAAAACGCCATCAGTCACAAGAAAATCAAGTTATTACAAGGAAGTAGTATTTGTAAACACTACCTCCTTGTAACAACTTGATTTTCTTGTGACTGATGGTTTTTAATTGATTCATTATTACCAATGATATCTCCAACAAGAAAACGTTAAATTGCAATATTATATCTCCTAACATTGTACAGCAATTATCTTGATATTTTCAACAAATGCAAAAATTTTCAATAAAACCCTAATTCTTTAAATGACTGAAAAAGTACTCACGATAAAAAATAACATCAACTACTATTTCATAACAACAACAACAAAAAACCCACAACACATGATATCTACAACAGAGTAAAAAAATTATCAATAAAATGCTCTTATTTCTAATACCACTGAAAACGTAATCAGAATAAAAAGAAAATAACATTAACCACCATTCCACAACATCAACAACTATTACTACTACTACTACTAAAACTACTACTACTGCTACTAATACTATCATCACAGCAACCATCCTTTAACTCCTTTGGCCACCGGAGTCAAATATTTGAAAGTCTGATACAGCTGAGGTATGACTCCGCATTTAACTCATTTTTTTCCTCCTTTTTTCTCAAGAGGAGCCGAGAGTCAAGCCGAGCTCTCCCTGGACTTTTTGAAAGCCAGAGACACTCCACCTCACGCCCAGAGAACTTTTCACTACAGTATCCTCTGGAGGGAATAAGGCGTCTTTTCCGGAGTACAGGCTTTTTCCTCCACCCTCCCTCCTTCCCCCTTCCCTGTACGAGGAGGAGGAGGAGGAGGAGGAGGAGGAGGAACTTCCGAGAAAAACAAGAGACAGCATTAATTGCTCTATTCATCCTCAGACTGTCTTTTAGAGGGGTAGAGGCTTGTGTGTGTGTGTGTGTGTGTGTGTGTGTGAGAGAGAGAGAGAGAGAGAGAGAGAGAGAGAGAGAGAGAGAGAGAGAGAGAGAGAGAGAGGGAGAGAGAGGGCTCTTTAACGACTTCAAGTTAACTTCACAAGACTCGCAATGAATCACCATCTTACATAAACAAATCTAATAAATATTTCGGTGTCTTCTGAGGATGAAGGCCCTGGGGCATGAAGAAAGAGAGAGAGAGAGAGAGAGAGAGAGAGAGAGAGATTTAACATTTCTTAAGCATCTCAGATGACACTTCACTTTACTCTACTGCGTCAGCTTCTTACATTAACAGAGCCAGTGAATATTTAATTCGTCTTTACAAGTACAGGATTTTTAAGACAAATTCCCCAAAAGACATGTATTATATGTATTGTATATGCATACGTGTGTGTGTATATATATATATACATACATATATATATATTATATACATATACATATACTGAACGTTTCAATTCCATGTTCCTTCAATATTAGACACATTTTTTTCTCACAAATTTCAGAAATAAGCTTAAAAGAAAATAATTATGATTTCCCTAAATAAGCTTCTACAGAAGACCCCAGATTAAAAGTAGGTAGTAAATAAGTCAAGTTTTAAATCCTAGCAAAGTATATCGGTCCAAACCACTATTTAAAAAAAATCACGATTTCAAAACATTCCGATTTAAAAACATCCAAATTTAAAATCATATCGGTTTAAAAAACATTCTGATTGAAAAACATGCCGATTTAAAAACGTGCAACTTAAAAAAATCCCTATTTAAAAAATTGAAATTTAAAACATACCGATTTAAAAACTTCGTGATTTAAAAACATGTCGAATTAAATACATCTTGATTTAAAAACACGCACATCTACACAAAAGCAGATTCAAAAACATCCCGATTTCCTAAATTTATCTGTCCAAATCACTGTTTAAAAAAATCTCGGTTTCTAAACATTCCGATTTAAAAACATTCTGATTGAAAAAATGACGATTTAAAAACATGCCCATTTAAAAATCCCGATTTAAAAAATCACTATTTAAAAACATCCAGATTTAAAAAAATCACTCTTTAAAATATCACAATTTAAAAAAATCACTCTTTAAAAACATCCCCATTAAAAAAATCACTCTAAAACATCCCGATTTTAAAAAATGAGCTTTTTAAAAAACATCCCGATATAAAAAAAAATTACGATTTAAAATCTTGCCGATTTAAAAACACCCCGACCTCCTTGAGCACCTAAACATCAAGAATCGAAGAGCGAAAACATCTAATCAAAACACTCCCTTCCGGAGATGTTGACGAAGCAAATACGAGTTAATAAATATGAATGCCCAAATAAATTCCCCGGCTCCTACATATCTCGACTCCGATCCGAAAGCAGAACAAATTACCGGGGAAGCGAACCGGCGAAAATAAATCTTCTTATCTTTTCAGGTCATCTGCGATTTTTCCTTACACGGCCGCCTGGGTGAATGCTACAGGGACACAGACTCACCTTGGTGTTTTATATTTCGGATTAGTTGATGGACTGACGGATAGCCGGACTGACGGACTGGCAGACAAACGGAATGAAGGACTGGCAGGCAGACGGAATAAAGGACTGGCAGGCAGACGGAATGAAGGACTGGCGGACAGATGGACAGACAGACGGAATGAAGGACTGGCAGACAGACGGACAGACAGACGGAATGAAGGACTGGCAAACAGATGGAATGAAGGACTGGCAGACAGCCGGAATGAAGGACTGGCAGACAGACGGAATGAAGGACTGGCAAACAGATGGAATGAAGGACTGGCAGACAGACGGAATGAAGGACTGGCAGACAGACGGAATGACGGACTGGCAAACAGATGGAATGAAGGACTGGCAGACAGACGGAATGAAGGACTGGCAGACAGACGGAATGACGGACTGGCAAACAGATGGAATGAAGGACTGGCAGACAGACGGAATGAAGGACTGGCAGACAGACGGAATGACGGACTGGCAAACAGATGGAATGAAGGACTGGCAGACAGACGGAATGAAGGACTGGCAAACAGATGGAATGAAGGACTGGCAGACAGACGGAATGAAGGACTGGCAGACAGACGGAATGACGGACTGGCAGACAGACGGAATGACGGACTGGCAGACAGACGGAATGAAGGACTGGAAGACAAACAGAATGGCGAACTGGCAGACAGGCGGAATGAAGGACTGGCAGACAGATGGACAGACAGACAAATGGAATGAAGGACTGGTGAACAGACGGACTGGCAGCCAGATGGAATGAAGGAATGGCAGACAGACGGAATGAAGGACTGGCAGACAAACAGATGAAGGCCTGGCAGACAGACGGAATGAAGGGCTGGCAAGCAGCCGGAATGAAGGACTGGCAGACAGATGGAATGAAGGACTGGCAGACAGACGGAATTAAGGACTGGCAGACAGATGGATGAAGGCCTGGCAGACAGACAGAGTGAAGGACTGGCAAGCAGACGGAATGAAGGACTGGCAGAAAGACAGAATGAAGGACTAGCAGACAGACGGAATGAAGGACTGGCAAGCAGACGGAATGAAGGACTGGCAGACAGATGGAATGAAGGACTGGCAGACAGACGGATGAAGGCCTGGCAGACAGACGGAATGAAGGACTGGCAAGCAGACGGAATGAAGGACTGGCAGACAGACAGAATGAAGGACTGGCAGACAGACGGAATGAAGGACTGGCAGACAGACGGATGAAGGCCTGGCAGACAGATGGAATGAAGGACTGGCAAGCAGACGGAATGAAGGACTGGCAAGCAGACGGAATGAAGGACTGGCAAACAGACGGAATGAAGGACTGGCAGACAAATGGAAAGACGGACTGATGGACTGACAGACAGAGAAACTGACGGACAGAAGAGCAGAAGGACTGACAGACTTACGGACAAGCGGACAGCTGTACTGACGGACAGACGGAAAAACGGTCTGATGGACAGACAGACAGACAGTAAGACTGACCGACGGACAGACTGACAGATGGACTAACCGACTATTGAATGATGGACAGAAGGACTGACGGACAGATGGACTGACAGACTAATGAAATGAACATACTGACATACTGACAGCCTGACGGACTGACGGACGGACTGACAACATGACGGACAGATGGACTGACAGACTAACGAAATGAAAGCCTGACAGACTGACAACCTGACGGACAGATGGACTGACAGACTAACGAAATGAGAGCCTGACAGACTGACAACCTGACAGACAGATGGACTGACAGACTAACGAAATGAAAGCCTGACAGACTAACGAAATGAAAGCCTGACAGACTGACGACAGATGGACTGACAGACTAACGGAATAAAAGCCTGACACACTGACGGACCGACAACCTGACAAATAACGAAATGAAAGCCTGGCAGACTTACGGACTGACAACCTGACAGACTGACAGACAGACGGACTGACAGACTGACGGACTAACAGACGCAAATGACGGGTTTCTGACTATATAACTCTTTCTCTCTCTCAGCTCACAAACTGCGGAGCAAGCGTTCGATCGCCGGACAGGGAGAGGAAAGGTTGAATCAGATTCCTGGTTGATAGCTGACTGTTGTCGACCTCAGCTGGAGAGAGAGAGAGAGAGAGAAATGTGAGTGGTCGGTGCCCCGTTACAATGTATGTATTATGTATTTGAAAGCGGGAAGATTACCTCAACGAGGTAATATTCACCTCACTAGAGTGAAATTATTCAAAGATATAAATAGGAATATTTCTCTCTCTTTCTCTGTTCCGCAATATATGATATACATCTATTTCAGACCACAATCTTCCATTCTTCAATTACCAAGATCAAAACCATCTCAGCAAACCTAGTTTTTTTTTTTTAGTTCTTTTTTAGTTCTTAGCAAAGCATTCTGGGAGCGCCATTCAGAACTGGCTCCCTAAGTAACAATTTGGAAGCATCGCCGCTTACTCAAGTATCTAATATTCTCTATAATACCCGGCTGTGTGAAGCTCGGAATGCCTTACGAAGGATGACACGTTAAACCAATGGGATGGAACAAGAGATTGTATATACACACACACACATATATATATATACATTATATATATAAATACATACATACATATATATATATATATATTATGTATATATATATATATATATATATATATATATATATATATATATATATATATATATATATATATATATATATTATATATATTAGTATATATATTATGAGAAAATTTGATAGTGAAAACATTTAGGTTGCAAGAAATAAGGAAACAAAAATCAAGATAATGCAAACTTTCTGTAAAAAAAAAAAAAAAAAAAAATTCAAGATAGTGAAAACCTGCACTGAACACCCGCCCCACTCCTTCCCCCAATAATCTCCCTAACCTAGCCCCCAACCCAACAAAAAAAAATTCAAGACGGTAGAAGGCTACAAGGAACCCCTAAAAAAATTTTTAAAAATCAACAAAATCAAAGATTCAAGATGGCGCACGCCTGACGAAACCATTGGCGTTTCAGAAGCAAAAAAAGTCTTCGAGTAGAGGAGGAGTGAGACGTGTAAAAGAGAGAGAGAGAGAGAGAGAGAGAGAGAGAGAGAGAGAGAAAATGCTCCAACGAGCAGGAAGGAGCGCAAAGTGAAAATGAGAGATGGCAGGCGCTGGGTGAAATCGCCTCGGCATGAAGCAGCAACCATTTTGTAAACACTGAATCGAGGAAGGAAGGTGAAGGCTAAAAAGGAGAGAGAGAGAGAGAGAGAGAGAGAGAGAGAGAGAGAGAGAGAGAGAGAGAGAGAGAGAGAAAACAGGAGATGGGAAACGGAAGGATAATGAAGGACGCCCAGAATTAGTTGGGCATATTGAAGGACATGGGTGAGGGGAGGGGGAGGGGGAGGGGGAGGGGAGGAAGATGGGGTAGAAAGAGGAGAAAGAGGAAGAAAAGGATAAACAGAGGTGAAGGAGTAATTGGCCAAAATGGCGGACAGGAAGTCGTAAGAAAAGCAATACCAGGAATTCCTTAATAAACCAAGATGCCAATAAGTGTCGAAATAAAAGAAAAATGAAAATAAGTAAAAAAAGAAAAGAGAAACCCAATAAAACTCGTAATCAGACGAAATGAACAAAGGGAGTGAAGGCACGGAAATAACAAAACAAGTAAGAAATGCGCCGAAGTTTCTTCGGCGTAATCGAGTTTTCTGTACAGCCGCTACAGCGTATAATCAAGGCCTTCGAGAATAGATCTATTTTCCAGTGGTCTCGGTATAATGCTGTATGAGCCGCGGCCAATGAAACTTTAACCACGGCCCTATATCGTTGCCAGAAGCACGATCATGGCTAACTTTAACCGTAAATAAAATAAAAAAACTACTGAGGCTAGAAGGCTGCAATTTGGTATATTTGATGGTTGAATGGTGGATGACCAACATACCAACCTGCAGCCCTTTAGCCTCGGTAGTTTTTAAGATCTGGGGGCGGACAGAAAAAGTGCGGACGGACAGACAAAGCCGGCACAATAGTTTTCTTTTGCAGAAAACTAAAAAGGCAAAACGAAATTTCTAGGAAAATGAGATATGAAACGTACATATTCAAGTAATAAAAAAAACAAAGGTATGTAAAATACAGGTAATATTCAACTTCTGCTGGATTTTCCAATGAGAAAGCGATGAGAAAACATTGAGAAAACACTGATAAAGCGTTAAGAAAACGTTGAGAAAGCAACGAAAAAATACATTCGGCCCGGTGATCATTCAATCAATTATTCATCCATTATGCATTACGGGAAATATTCATGCAGTAACCGAACGTTGAGAAAACATTGTGGAAACGTTGATAAACAGTGCAAAACACCAAGAAAAATTGAGAATACGATAAAAAACGGCGAGAAAACACTGAAAAAAAATTGAGAAAACATTGCGAAAACGTTGATAACCACTGAAAAGCACCGAGAAAAATTGAGAAAACACTGAAAAAACGGTGAGAAAACACTGAAAAAAACTTGGAGAAACACAGAAAACGTTCAGAAAACACTGAGAGAACGTTAAGTAAACACTGGAAGAACATTAAGTAAACAATGAGAAACGCCGAGAGAACGTTGAGAAAACATTAAGAAATAAAAAAAAAATTGAGAAAACGTTAGAAAACATTGAGAAAACGTTAATAAACCACTGAGAATGCTTTGATAAAACATTGGGGAAACGCCGAGAAAAACGTTAAAAATCAATTTGAGAAAAACACTGCTTCTGTCCCCACAACCTCCCACCTTATGGCACCTAGATCAATGAGGCCTTGACCTTAGTAAAAACTATTCATTGGGGAGAGAGAGAGAGAGAGAGAGAGAGAGAGAGAGAGAGAGAGAGAGAGAGAGAGAGAGAGAGAATTTCCTCTATGCTACCATGTGATACATATTTAGATAAATCTGCTAAATTGAATGTTAAGTGTAAATTACAATTTCTGTTCAGGTTAGGAACTGTTATGTGGAATTGCTGTCAGCTGTAAAGGTACTTAGAAAATATTCAAGTGCTGGCTGTTATACAGAGTTTTTGTTACTTTTAACAGACTTCTTAACTTATCCGGGTGCCAGGCGCCCTCATAAGCGTCTGTTAAACTGAGGTAATACTGTATTTCTCAGGTAAAAATGTGTATATCATGTAATACTGTATTTCCCAGTAACACTCTATCTCTCAGGTAATAAAGTATTTGCTAGGTAATACTGTATTTCTCAGGTAATAATGTATTTTTCAGGAAATACTGTATTTCTAAGGTAATACTGTATTTTATGGTAATAATATACAAACCAGGTAATACTGCATTTCTCAGGCAATAGTGTATTTCCCAGGTATTTCCTAGGTTATACTGTATTTCCCAGGGAATACTGTATTTCCCAAGGAATACTGTATTACTTAGGTTGTAATGTACTGAATATGCCAGGTAATTCCGTATTTCCTAGGTAGTGCCGTATTTCCCAGATAATACTGTATTTCCCAGGTAATAGTGTATTTCCCAGGTAATAGTGTATTTCCCAGGTAATACTGTATTTCCAGGTAATACTGTATTTCCCAGGGAATACTGTATTTCCCAGGTAATACTGTATTTCTAAGGTAATACTATATTTCCCAGGTAATACTGTATTTCCCAAGTAATACTGTATTTCTAAGGTAATACTATATTTCCCAGGAATACTGTACTTCCCAAGTAATACTGTATTTCTAAGGTAATACTATATTTCCCAGGAATACTGTACTTCCCAAGTAATACTGTATTTCTAAGGTAATCCTGTATTTCTCCGGAACTGCTGGATTTAGAGGAAGCAGCTTTCTCGTACACGTACAAAGAAAAATGTTAAGTCACTGTAATAAAAAATGTAATTCCTGTAAAGAAAAATGTTAAGCCACTGTTATAAACAATATAATTCTTGTAATTTATTCAAATATAAGTGCGAATCAGAGAGAGAGAGAGAGAGAGAGAGAGAGAGAGAGAGAGAGAGAGAGAGAGAGAGAGAGAGAGAGAGAGAGAGAGAGAGAGAGAGACTGTTGAACTAAAGATTTCCAGTAATAGGCTTCTGAAATTTTCTGGTCTTGCATTGTTAGTGAGGACGAGTGGGCCAATGATACGATCTTCTATCTGTCATTTTGAGAGACAGACAGATATAGATAGATATTTACTGCATATTACTTTACTGATAGGTGTATATTGCTTGCATTTTTAGCAAAATACGTCAAGTGAAATACATAACTGTGTCTATGTAGCTATTCGGTTATCTACTATATAATATTATGTATGTGTGTGTAATATATACATACATATATACATATATATATATATATATATATATATATATATATATATATATATATATATATATATATATATATATATATATACGGAAATAAAGTCGAAAACTGGTCGGGACCTACACCCCGTCTCTTATTTTTTACCTGTGGTAATGTGTGATAAATGAATCACGTACAAAAGTGATAATAATCATATATATATATATATATATATATATATATATATATATATATATATATATATATATATATATATACTACCTTAAATTTCCATCGAAATAAGAATTACCATTATCATTTTACCTTTATAAATATTCTTCAAAATCTGACCAATAATAATCGGGGAGAATCTTCCTATTCTATTATCGTTCCTGATCAATAATAATAATAATAATAATAATAATAATAATAATAATTAAGAAATTAATTCTCAACAAAAACTGAAGGTTTTGGATTCCGGGTAAGTGATTTCGTTCGGTCTCGTAAAAATAAACAGAAAGGTGATTAAACAGACTGAAGACCTTATGAAACCCCCTCCACTGGACTGTGGCAATTTATCTTAATTAATAATGAAGAAAGCTCTTATAAAACTTACTAAGCCTTTATATAAGACATTTCAGCCTTAGAGGTATATAACTCTCTCTCTCTCTCTCTCTCTCTCTCTCTCTCTCTCTCTCTCTTTTAATATTTCATTTTATAACGGACCTGGGTCTCTCTGTTCCTGTCTCTCTTTTCACTGGCGTTTATTGACACTGCGCTCGCTCTCTCTCTCTCTCTCTCTCTCTCTCTCTCTCTCTCTCTCTCTCTCTCTCTCTCTATACTATCATCCGTCATCTCGACCTACTCCTCGCCTTTACAATCAGTGAAGTTGGGGAAAGTAGAATAGACTGCGTGGATTTTTCCACTCGGCAGGGTGTGTGAATTCTGCCTAAGTAAACAACATGACACGCGGTGGAAGTTATCGGACCCATGTTTTCGACGTCACAACTCACACATCCTGGCGAGGGGAAACCGTTGTTAGTTCTCGATAGCATTCCTGAGAATTCCAGGCCCGGAAACTTGAAGATTCCAGGCCGAGAAACTGGAAAGATTCCGGGGTCGGAATTCGAAGAGTACGAGCGCAGAGACTTGGAAGGTTCAAATTCTGGAGCATGGAGTTTATAATTCTGGAACTCGTTCATTAAAATTCTGAAACCTGAAATTTCAAATTTCGAAACGTGAATATTTATATTCTGGGGTTTAAAGGTTTAAATTCTGGAACCTGGAAACTGAAATGCTTGATCTTGAAGTTTCAAATCCTGGAACTTTAAGATCAGACTCTGGAATCAGAAGGTTTAAAGTCTGGAACTTGAAGATTCAAATTCTGGAACAGAAAGTTTCAAATTCTGAATCGTGAAGATTCAAATTCTGGAGCATGAAGTTTCAAATTCTGAATCGTGAGGATCCAAATTCTGGAGCACGCAGTTTCAAATTTTGGAAATTGAAGATTCTAATTCTGGAATATGAAGTGTTAAATTCTGAATCGTGAAGATTCAAATTCTGGAATATGAAGTATCAAATTCTGACTCGTGAAGATTAAAATTCTGGAATATGAAGTATCAAATTCTGGAACCTGAACATTCAAATCCTGGAATATGAATGATCAAATTCTGGTACTTGAAGATTCAAATTCTGGAATATGACGTGTCAAATTCTGAATCGTGAAGATTCAAATTCTGTAACATAAAGTATCAAATTCTGAATCGGGGAGATTAAAATTCTGGAGCACGCAGTTTCAAATTTTGGAACTTGAAGATTCAAATTCTAGAATATGAAGTATCAAATTCTGGAACTTGAAGATTCACATTCTGGCATATAAAGTATCAAATTCTGGAAATTGAAGATTCAAATTCTGGAATATGAAGTATCAAATTCTGAACTTGAAGATTCAAATGCTTGAACCCAAAGTTTCAGATTCTGGAATAGTAAGATTCAAAGTTTGGAATTCGAAGGTTTAAAATCTGGGACTAGAAGAATCATATTCGGAAAGTTGAAGATTCAAATTCTGAAACTTGAAGATTCAAAATCTTAAAACCTGATGATTCACGACTTCAATTTTGAATTTTGAAGACAAATTATGGAACGTGAGAATTCCATGGGCCGACACATGAAGATCCTAGGCTACGGAACTTGTAGATTCCAAAGCATAGACTTGAAGATTCCATATATAAACACACACACACAAATCGTTCCATTTATGCATTAATCTGACCTAGACGAAAAGTCCTGCTTAAAGACCATTTTAAAAGACAATCCTCCACTGGTACGTTGACTTTGCGTCGCAACACAAAAACAAGTAAAAATGCACCGAAGTTTCTTCGGCGCAATCGAGTTTCTGTACAGCGTATAATGCTGTATATGAAACTCTCAGTCACGACCCATGAAACTCTCAGCCGCGGCCCATGAAAATTTCAGCCGCTGCCCGGTGGTGGCCTATGTTGTTGGCACCTATAGCGGTGCCAGACGCACGATCATGGCTAACTTTAACCTTAAATAAAATAAAACCTACTAAGGCTAGAGAGCTGCAATTCGGTATGTTTGATGACTGGAGGATGGATGATCAACATACCAATTTGCAGCCCTCGAGCCTCAGTAGTTTTTAAGATCTGAGGGCGGACAGAAAAAGTGCGGACGGACAGACACAGAGCCATCTCAGTAGCTTCTTTCACAGAAAACTAAAAACAGGGCATCATTTACACAATCTCATCGCTATTCCTATCTCTCCTTATCACTGGTATTGACACTCCGTCAAGTGTCCTGACGCGCCAGTACAAAAAAGAAGGTTCTGTAGAGAGGGATTATTATATCGATAGATCTCGGAATTGCTGATAGAATCTTGCCTTTCTGAGAATCCTCGCCATTAGCAGCGAGACTCGAAGGTTTTGAGAGAGAGAGAGAGAGAGAGAGAGAGAGAGAGAGAGAGAGAGAGAGAGAGAGAGAGAGAGAGAAAATGTCAGTTTAAAGCGAAGCATCCGTCGTTTTCCCTAGCACACTAACACTTCAGGCATATAAAACTTCCCGTTACATAAGGCAACTGAACTAACACCCAGCGCATCATATGAACAGCATCATATAACACTTCTTCCTAAAACGATAAGAGACAGCCATTGTTAAGGGTACAAAAAGCTATAATGAGAATGGCGCGAAGATAATGACCTCCACAGTACTTTTGCTACCGGTGCTAATTAGATCCCCCCAGCAAGAGTACTGACTTTCGGCCATCGGCACCCAAAAATGGCCCTTCCCAATTTCGGTTCATTCCACTGGGTAACAAGATGCGTTATTCTCTGATTATTCTGTATACCTTAATGGTACAGGCGAGGTTCAGTGAGCGTTTTTATCCGTTAACGATTACAGAATCCTCATTAACTTGTTCCGCGTAGATTCCTGAACTGTAATTACAATTCTGTATCTATCTGTTAGTTAGAATGAAGTCCATAATAAGTAAGGAAAATAGACTCACTACACTGCATAAATAAAATAAAATCTCATTTCCAAAAACTTCTCGATTATTTGTTCTTTAGACATCCTAAACGCAATAGTCAAAATTCTATACTGTCAGCATTTATTTTTTAACTGTTATACACACTTTTATACAAATGCTGTGCTTTGCTAATTTGGTGTTAATCTAACCAAAGAAAAACGGCGCATCGTACCAGTTCAGTACTTAGTAACTCTGGACTACCCACTACAAACGTACCGTGCTGTAGAATTTTAGGTTTTACTCCAGTAGAAAGCGCTCTAAAGTACGTCTTAAGACTCTTCAGACTCCATACTTGAATAGGTCTTTGCTCCTGATTCTTTGAGTTAAGTATACCTTAGTTTAACCAGACCACTGGGCTGATTAACAGCTCTCCTAGGGCTGGCCCGAAGGAATAGACTTATTTTACGTGGCTATGAACCAACTGGTTACCTAGCAATGGGACCTACAGCTTATTGTGGAATCCGAACCACATTATACCGAGAAATGAATTTCTATCACCAGAAATAAATTCCTCTAATTGTTCATTGGCCGGCCGGAGACTCGAACGCAGGCCCAGCAGAGTGCTAGCCGAGTACGATATCTACCCATCCAACGAGGAACTACCCTGATTCTTTGACATCAACTGGTACGAGACTTCACCTCTACCGAGAGAAGGACCTCGGAGATGGAAGAGGTCAACCTTTGGACGGAGGGGACTTGGAGGAAGGATCTGTCTGGCCTGGGCAAATTTGGTAGCAAAGACGCGCGAGATAAGAAATGGGGAGGCTTGCGTGGAGAAGAAGAACTTTCGTTTGAACGCTGATTGTAAATGCTCACTAATTTAGAGTTATAGATACCCCTACCGGGTAATGGGTGGAGTGGGGGAGGGGTAGTCAACACCCATCTCCCCCTCCCCACCACCCAGCTACCCTGCCGCCCCTAACAGTATCATAACAAGCTCATTTGAAAATAAGTGCACTGGAATTTCAGAGGCCGGTATCAAAAAGGGAATTCTGAAATATTAAATATTAAGATTTTGACAAAATATTTTTACACGGTGTGACATTCATCTGAGTGAGTGAAACGTAAAATAGGTGAGAGAGAGAGAGAGAGAGAGAGAGAGAGAGAGAGAGAGAGAGAGAGAGAGAGAGAGAGAGAGAGAGGACTCAATTTACAGATATGCATATACTAAGCCGATAGAGAGAGAGAGAGAGAGAGAGAGAGAGAGAGAGAGAGAGAGAGAGAGAGAGAGAGAGAGAGAAGGGAGGAATCAATTTACAGATACGTTATACTAAGCCCAGAGAGAGAGAGAGAGAGAGAGAGAGAGAGAGAGAGAGAGAGAGAGAGAGAGAGAGAGAGAGAGAGAGAGAGCAAATATCCAATAAGTCAAAGGTGATTGGCAGAAGACACTTGAATATTTGATGTCCCTTTTAACGGATTTAAAAATAATAAAATCCTGGTAAAAAATAATTAGCAGATTCTTCCGTCATACAAATGATATATATATATATATATATATATATATATATATATATATATATATATATATATATATATATATATATTTTACTACATTCCAATAACAGTAATGGCTTTCTGGGCAGAACCTGATCATCAGAAAATCAAGATTAAATGTGGCAGTGTTCGTACCGAGAGGCAATTACATTTACACATTATTATTATTATTATTATTATTATTATTATTATTATTATTATTATTATTATTATTATTATTATTATTATTATTACGTACGTGTTCCCTTCCCCCTTACATTTGACCATTTTATATTTTATCATACCTTTGTTTCTTTCTTTTAATAAATTCTTTGACACGTCATGACGGATGGATGTTTTTATTATTATAATAATAATAATAATAATAATAATAATAATAATAATAATAATAATAATAATTAATTATTATTATTATTATTATTATTATTATTACCATCAAACCTTTATTTCTTCCTTTTAATAAATTTTTTTATACATCGTGATGGAAATTATTATTATTATTATTATATTATTATTATTATTATTATTATTATTATTATTATTATTATTATTATTATTATTATTATTATTATTATTATTATTATTATTATTTATTATTATTATTATTATTACGCAGGTGCCCCCTTCTCCATTCCATTCGACCACTTTATGACATTTCTTCATACCTCGTTTCATCCTTTTAATAAATTCTCTGACACGACGCGATGGATGTCATGAAATATTTAATTATTACTGAGAGAGATGCAACATATTCTTCACTGTTTTTCAAGTTGCTGAAATATTCATGATGGCTTAGAACTTCTCGAAATATTCACGCTCGCTGGAGGATAATCGGTCATATTGTTTTTCTAGTTGTGAAGGATATTTTTTTTTTTTGCGTGACTCGAGGACAAAAAGAACAGTAGTAATAATTACGCACGGCAGCTTCAATAATAATAATAATAATAATAATAATAATAATAATAATAATAATAATAATAATAAAAAATGTAATCTAGATTCTTATGCCTGACTCAAGGGCAAAAACAACAGTTGAAACAAGTACGAACAACAGCCTTAATAACAAAACAACAACAACAACAATAATAATAATAATAATAATAATAATAATAATAATAATAATAATAATAATATGCCTGACTCAAAGACGAAAACAACAGCTGAAACAAGTACGAACAACAGCCTCAATAACAACAACAACAGCAGCAACAACCACAATAATAATAATAATAATAATAATAATAATAATAATAATAATAATAATAATAATAAAGATTCTTATAACTGATTCGAGAACCGAAAACAACAGCGTTAAAATACATGGCAAGTGAGAAGAGAGAGAGAGAGAGAGAGAGAGAGAGAGAGAGAGAGAGAGAGAGAGAGAGAGAGAATGCATACGTGTGGTCTTTTCAAGTGAGTCACTGGGTGTGGACACTATGCAAATTTCGTATTTTTTTGCTGCTCTCTCATTCGAACCAAAAAGTTACAGACAAGGGGACCTCATTTCTCCTCTTCATTTTAATAAAACAAAAAACAAAACAATGACCCAAAAGTATGTTAATAAAATATCGTCACAAAATATTTGCAAGTATATATTTTATATGAATAATGGAACTCGACATAGACGACACTCCAATAAAATCGAAAGAGAAAATTAAGATTTGGAATTCAATAAATCATGAAATGTTATCTAACGCTGAATATTTTGACATTTTACGAAAGAAAAAGAAAGTAAAAATCATTGCGCTGAAAGATTCACTAATACAGATTAAGATGGCACTTAACTGGCATCTTTATATATATATATATATATATATATATATATATATATATATATATATATATATATATATATATATATATATATATATATATATATATATATATATATAGTAACTGAAGAAGAATTTAATGGTCTTGAAAACCAAAAATGGAAAAACCACAGAAGATAAACATACTATAGCCGATTCACTTAAGGTAGATTCTTGGGCCTACCAGAGACGTTTGTTTGGCGGCCTCTGATTGGCTGGTACCGGGAGGTCTGCAGCTAGCTCACTGTTTCATTTTAACGTTTGTAGCTCAGAAAACTTGCAATATGTTTATATTTCTTCATTTATCTCACGTTTTACACAAGATAGAAAGTTCTGATCATACCATAGGATTCGGTATTAATTGTACAACTAAATCGTGATTTCTGAAACCAGTAAGATAAAACACAAAGGAATTACAACGAGTAAAAAGTGAAGAGAGAAGCATTTTCATTCTTTATACATGTTTTTACATATCGTCGGATTTTGCATCATTGATGCAATCAAGATAAATAAAACTAGTGTTTTCATACAATAAATTCTCCCTGAATACGCTGATGCTTTTAGATTTTAGATGCGTGTGATATGTGAAGAGAAAATGAATAATATGTCGTATTATGTTGCATCCGTATTTGACTCAGTTTGGCAGTAGTGCCGAGAGACGGTGATCTGCAAACAGCAAGAGCGTTGAGGTGCCGTTGACAGTTGCCAATTAGCGATATGAGAAGTTTGGAGTTTCGACAATATTTACCGTATTATTATGTCATTACATCTTCTGTACATAAATGCATAGAATTCACATTATAAATGTC
>NC_089770.1:13003500-13021000 GCF_040412425.1 Macrobrachium rosenbergii | reverse complement strand
TCTCTCTCTCTCTCTCGGGTGATTGCATTAACAAGATCTCTGGATCTGATTCACAGTTTTTCAGCTGACAGGAGTTTTAGTACCTGGATTATTCTCATATGCAGCGCCGAGGCCGACAAACGACAGAGAGAGAGAGAGAGAGAGAGAGAGAGAGAGAGAGAGAGAGAGAGAGAGAGACGACTAGGTGGTTGTCACTCTCCTTTTTCTCTTTTCTATTCATTGTGATATGGTGGCATACTGATCAATTACTTCTTTTATTTCTCCCCTCTCTTTACTGTTTCAGATGTGGCCCACAACAGTCAGCTAACAACCAGTCACATAATTTACTATATTAGCAACCAATACATGAGACATAGAGAATGATGGAAGGTGCTGTGGATGTACAGCAAAAAAGGTTTTTAACGAAGTGAATGAGGGAATTTCATGGTGAAAAGTAACCATTATCATATGTAAAGAGGAAAGTGTCTGGTTTGGCGCGAAAACTTGGTGTAGGGTAAGTGTTGCAATATCTCCACAACTTTATGAATGGAGTGCCGCGGTAAGTTTGGAATTGGGCACATGAAAGTGCACATGGGAAAAAGAATAAGGGTCGTGGCTACATTCATGGTTGGTGATAGTACCTACAAGCTGCAATGAGTGGTTAAATAGTCTTTAAAATGAGAAACTGAAAGGAAATTTGAGCAAGAAATAGGTTCTGAGAGTGGCAAGCCGGCACCACTCATGGAGGTAGGTGAGATGACCCAGCTGCACCAAATAACACTGAATATACTTTCAGATGGTTTTGGTGACTATTCTCCTTGGCGGACGTTTGCAATTTTAAGTTACCTTTTCAATTTCTAAATTTTGTCTTTTTCACCAGCATGGGATTTTAATCACCTGTTCTATATTCCTTTAAGCAGAAATAATGTTCATGACTTACACTACGTGAAATTCAGACACAAACTGGACCCTACTGGGGAGGAGCCAGAGGCCAAAACCAGAGCTCTTTAGCCTTTAGCACCTAAACATACTTTGAGCAAGGATCCGTGCCGGCATAAGGCCACCTTAATCTAAACAAAACAGCTGATAAGCGTCGACTTCACCTTCTGTAGGTAGCTCCCCGTTACCATTCATTTGACAAATCCTTCTCTTCACAATTTCGGCCATCAAAGGATTCTTTTTTATATAATTATCCTATAGGACTCCAGTGCCCATACATCAAAGCCAGGGACTTCCTCAAACTTTTGAAAACTCCTTCAACTTTTGAGAAACCCTTTAGGACCCAAGACGCGAGATAGGGTTGGGTAGACTGACTGCCTTTCGACTAACTTCCGTTTGACTTGGAAGTTTTCCTTAAAACTTCATGAACTTCCCAACAAAAATTGTCAGGAATTTCGCGGCAAAAATATCTGATAAATTTCCGGAGAGGATGTTCATATTTTCCTTCAGTAATTCTTCTTAGACCTCTTCTCTTTATCAACATTCATATCGTTATTGTAACCCTCCGAAGAGTCTTGTCAACCTTATCAAGTTAACCTTATCAGATCAGACGTAACTTTTCTACATGAAATATAAATGAGTCTAAAGATTTAAAACGTATAAAATACTTTCTGTTTTCTTCTACAGTTAATAAGAAGTTTTTTTAAAATGCTATCTTTTGCTTTTGCACATTTTATCAAAAATCATAAAAGGTTCTAAGTTTTACCATTCCACAGAAAGAACAAAATACGAAAGCAGACCCACATTCTGCGTTGAACCCATCAGACTAAACGCCAGAGATATTTTCTTGAACATTTTCCTTATTTGTTGAACGTTCATCAAACAAACCACTTAAATATGAACATCAGCTCTGCAACTGAAACAACAAGCTGTTTACAAGTTAACAGATGGTGAACATACCACTGGTAAACAATATTTCTGTACAGATATTAAAAGGAATTTAAATTCGCTTGTAGTTCTCTACAAAATAAACTCCCATTGGCTACATACCAATACATCTCGTTATTGAATGGAATACACTCGAAATGCAAACTATTATTTATAATCATAGGCTCGCTTTGGAAATTGAATATGCCATTAATTTCCAAAGCGAGTCTATTTTTATAAATAATGGCGAACGTGTGCGATTTCCGAATAATAATAATAATAATATAATAATAATAATAATAATAATAATAATAATAATAATAATAATAATAATAATAATGTAGCAAAAAGGCTTTACAATGAAACCAATAGTTTCATCATCACAACAAAATACTCTGACCAAGATACAGACCTTTACAAAATCTAAGTATAGAGAGAGAGAGAGAGAGAGAGAGAGAGAGAGAGAGAGAGAGAGAGAGAGAGACAGAGAGATTCCAAACACATCGCCTCGTGTACATATGCAAATGAGAGGACGCGATTACATCGTTTTAGAAGACTTTTTCGAGTCTCTGAATTTATCTAGGCATTGTTATCCATTTTTGCAAAAAGGACATAAAAGATAATAGAACCAGTTACTAGAATATTCTTATCATCTCCCTCTTTTTTTTTACCTGCACACCTGCGTTTTAATTATTCATCTGTTTGTCTACATAGGTAAATATGTGAGAATATAGGGAGGGACTATTATCTAATATATATATACATATTATATATATGTATATATATACTGTATATTATATATACACATATAAAATATAAATATTATATATATAAATGTATATACAGTATGTATATATATTTTATATATTATGTACACATATACATATATAATATAAATATTATATATAATATATATATAAAATATATATATATATATATATATATGTATATATATATATATATATATATATATATATATATATATATATATATTAGTCACAATATTGATAATATTAACAACGGAATTAGTTACAAGAACAGTGCTAATAATGACAGCGTTGATGAAAAAAGCACCTCAAAACTATAACGAAAATAAGAGAAATGTTAACAATGATAATAACTGCATCAATAACAAGAGATAAGAATAATAACAACAGCTCGCTCGCATTCAATTAAGGCGCAGACGAAACCACCATATCCCCTCGACATCGTCTCTTATCAGACAAGAAAAACATTCAAAACATTTTGTAAAATCTGAACATCTTAAGAATAATCAGCTCGGGGACCATAAAAGCGCATTCGCATGCATGAATGCACCAGAGCGCAGAGAGGACACTCGGAGAGACGGCTGTAAAAAGATTTAAAACAACTAGCACTGTCTGGCTTCCAAGACGGAATTTTCTCCTTCTGGGAGAGAAGTTTCAATATAAACAGGCACACACACACACACACGTACAGTATATATACATGCATATATACAATATGCATATCTATATATACATATATATTTATATATATATACACATATATATATATATATATATATATATATATATATATATATATATATATATATATATATATATACTCTGTTAACTTTATCACATACACAATTGTTCTGTGTATTAGTAGAATTACTAAAGGACCTCATTCATTTTCTGAATAAACACTCATTAGATGCCATCCAATTTGAATGAGTCCTTTGAGTAATATATACTAATAATATATATATATATTATATATTATATATTCTATATTCACATAGAAGAAGAAGAAGATAAGCATAATATATATATATATATATATATATATATATATATATATATATATATATATATATATATACATATATACATACATACATATATATACATATATATATATATATATATATATATATATATATATATATATATATATATATATATATATATATATAATATGACTGAAACAGTTATAAAACTGACTAACTACATTTGTAAAACAAGTAAAAATAGGCTCGAAGTTTCTTCAGCAACCGAGTTTTTCGTACAGCCGCTAAAGCGTATAATCAAGGCCACCGAAAATAGATCTATCTTTCGGTGGTCTCGCTATAATGCTGTGTGGTCGCCGCCCATGAAAATTTAACAACGGTCCGATGGCCTGGCCTGTATCGGTGCCAGGAACACGATCATGGCTAACTTAACCTCAAATAGGATAAAAACTACTCAGGCTAGAGGGCTGCAATTTGGTATGATTGATGATTGGACGGTGGATGATCAACGTACCATTTTGCAGCCCTCTAGCCTCAGTAGTTTTTAAGATCTGAGCCGGACAGAAAAAGTGCGGACGGACAGACAAAGCCAGCACAAAGAGTTTTCTTTCACAGAGAAATAGAACGGAATCTGATATCTCTTACCTTGCACAACACTGCATTAGAAAATAAAAAAAAGCAAACGCCTGTATTCTATATCGAGAGCACTAGTAATAAAAATGAATTCTTTCGCCAGCCACAAGCCGAAATAATCCTTTCCTGAATTAGGAGTTTAAATTCTATATCCGTTCGTTCAGAAAGCTGTGTGGGCGGTATGATCCTTTTGTGCAGTTTTAACTGGAATGTAATTAAGTCACCAGCATGACGTCACGCAACTTGATGAAATTCTGTTAAGAATAGCTAACGGTGCGGCCAGACTACATTAATACATGTCGTTAACATGTCGGAAACTTATCGCATACATATCACAATCTTGTACACAAATCAACGACCGTAAGTCAAGGACGAATTTTGACGTGACATGAAGCATGGTTAAGACTGCTGATAAATCGCTGACTTGCATTTCAAACTGTCTGTGATATGTATGATATAAGTTGACGATCTTTGTTTACGATTTGTACCGTATTGATGGACGTTCCGTAAGGAATATTTTAAGCGTAAAGAAAAGAGTCGCTGACTTGTATTTAACCTGTTTGTTTACGACATGTTTTCCTGCAGTGTGGATACGCCCTAAGGAATATTTCGAGTGTAAAAGATAAAACTGAACAACTTCTGAACATCCAGGATCATTTAAAACTTTTTTTTTTTTTCGTAACGAGATTAAGCCGAAACAAATCGAATTTCGTAAACGATGCAGCCAAAGGCAACTAACTAACTAAGTCCACAACATTACGAACTTGTAGGAGGTCCTCGAAACTTCGGCAATAGAAGCTCCGTAACTCTCCTCTCATGACTGCGAGAGCCGAATGTATCATCATGATAACCACTAACTCCGGTTACTTGGGAGCTTTATACAAAGTTGGGGCAATTTAAAGTTGTGCAGGTGAGGCGAAAGGGAAATATTTCGATGGAAAATATGAACTTCCGTAAGATTTTCCTAACTACAGTAGCAAACAAGTCGATAATATGACATACGAAACGTTCCCAGAGTCATTCATGCTTGAAAAATAACGTCGATAACGTGATATACGAAACGTTCCAAGAGTCATTCATGCTTGAAAAATAACGTCGATAACATGATATACGAAACGTTCCAAGAGTCACTCATGCTTGAAAAATAACGAAGGGTGAGGAAAAATGACATACTGAGTCTCTTATGCGAGTGTGTATAATGCTCAAAAGCATTTTATGATCCTTGCTGTTAATTATAGAGGAAAATAGAGCATATTACAGTATAATCAATGTACCTACAGCTGGCAATATGCTATAGAGAATATCGCCTGTCAAACCTTATGCATATGAGGTAGGGTGCTCCACTTAACTTCTTATAACAAATCCGCCAACAGCAATAATGGTATTTCAAGGGAAACATCCTATCCTAAATCTACCTGCGACATCCTAACCTAACCTAACGTATCCTATGTCGGAGGATCCCGTCTTAGTTCACATCTTGCGCAGGTTGGGCTGAAGAGTATAAGGATCTGAACTTTATATTATTTTCATTTGTTAGATTTATTTATGTAGACTAAAAAACTGAGCCTTCTTTATAATCTTTTATATACAGTAAGTATATAGATATATATATATATATATATATATATATATATATATATATATATATATATATATGTGTGTGTGTGTGTGTGTGTGCATGTCTAATGTATGCATGCATGCATGTATGTATAAATGACTAAAGCTACCACAGCCCATTTCCGAATTACCTAAAGACGATTGCATTCTTCTACAACTGCTTCATCAGAAAATATGCAAATAATAACACAACTGTCAATAAAAATGGATGACACTCCTGTGAGACTTCAAAAAGATTTATCTCACTCAGCGACTCAAAAAAAAAAAAAAAAAGAAAGAATTCTTTCCCACGCATAACATAAAGGATTTTCCTTTCTTTCAGGATGATACCGGGGAAAAATCATCATCTTTTTCCTACACCAAAGGGTGTTCAATGATGCATGAAAATATACGTATTCCTTCACCTCTGGAATCGGGCGTCTGGAATCCAGGCTGGGGAAAATGGCGTTCGGTTCTAAAATCGTCGTTTTAGAAATGTCACGAAGACGTTTCTTGTCCTGGAAAGTCTTTTTAAATTATTGGAATAAATTATTGGAAGAAATTATTGGAGTAAATTATTGAAATAAATTATTGCAATAAATTATTGGAATAAATTATTGACAAATATTGGAATAAATTATTGGAGTAAATTATTGAAATAAATTACTGGAATAAATTATTGGAATAAATTATTGAAATATTGGAATCAGTTATTGGAATAAGTTGAAATAAATTATTGGAATATATACTGGAATAAATTATTGGAATAAATTATTGAAATAAATATTGGAACAAAAATTGGAATAAATTATTGGAATAAATATTGAAATAAATTATTGGAATAAATACTGGAATAATTCTTAGGCAGTGCTACAACAAAATTGTTGAAGAGTGAGACTCTTCAGCTTAATGAATGAGAAATGTCGTTGTAAAAATAGATTCAATTGACAACTCACTCATTCACTCCTGATTAATGATCCCTGAATAATGTCCCCGAAATCGACATTCTTCGAATGAAAATGAACTTTTCTGACGGATTTTCAATATCACGAACAAGTCTTGGGATCATTTTAGCAATATTTTTAGTCACGAACAAATTATTAAATTTTTGGTACAGGAATGAAAAATATTCTAAAACAGGTAAAAAATGCAATCGAGTTTTCTGTACAGCGTATAATCAAGGCCACCGAAAATAGATCTATCTTTCGGTGGTCTCGCTATAATGCTGTATGTGTCGCGGCCCACGGAACTTTAACCAAGGCCCGGTGGTGGCCTATCCTATATCATTGCCAGAAGCACGACTATGGCTAACTTTAACCTTAAATAAAATAAAAACTACTGAGGCTAGAGGTCTGCAATTTGGTGCGTTTCATGATTGGAAGGTGGATGATCAACATACCAATTTGCATCCCTCTGGCCTCAGTAGTTTTTAAGATCTGAGGGCGGACAGAATAAAGTGCGGAAGGGGAGACAAAGCCGGCACAATAGTTTTATTTTACAGAAAACAAAAATTCGATGCACTTCAGAATGCAATCTTCAATTCATGACAAATGAACTGGGAATGTCCCTTAGACATCGATACGTTTCGAGCTAAAATCCATTTTTAATATAATAAAAGTCTTGGAAGCTAATTTGCACTGACCGGTTATAAATGAAACTGTTTATGCTATAATACCTTATTCAGTTTTCACTCGTATCTGGCATGCGAGCGCGTAAACACGCAAACACGTTTACAACTGAGTAAAAAACCTTTATATTTTTTTCCTTGTCTGTCTGTCTGTCTGTCTGTCTGTCTGTCTGTCTGTCTGTCTGTCTGTCTGTCTGTCTGTCTGTCTGTCTGTCTGTCTGTCTGTCTGTCTGTCTGTGTTTTTCTTCCCTTTTTTTTTTATCCTGTCTCTGCCAACAGTACCTTTGGTAATTTTATTTTTCATTTATTTTCATCCCTAAATCTCTCTCTCTCTCCCTCTCTCTCTCTCTCCTCTCTCCTCTCTCTCTCTCTCTCTCTCTCTCTCTCCCTCTCTCTCTCTCTCTCTCTCCGTTCCGAAATACCATCAGCAGTCGACCTCACCCGAATTAAAAGTCAGAAAGTCATTTCTATTATTGTTATAAATAATAAGCAAGCGAATATTCCATATGAAACAAAGAACCAGTTATCAACTCGTTTAAAAGCTTTGAATTTCCTTCCTTCTTCATCACTCAAAGCGATATATTTTTTTCTTGGAGTCTAAGAAATATTCTACCCAAAGGTCCAGTACTTTACTTATGACCGGTGGCAATGAATTTCTTGTGGATTTTGGCAATGTCCAATATCTCTCTACTATAACTCAGAAGGGGCTTCTGTCATTTATATCTAATAAAGGACCCTTGTAAATTATAAACTGTAATGAGGGAGTTGCAACAATATTCATCTTCAAGGACCCTGTGGGAAAGTAGTGCTGTCAATGAACCTTATGTGGTGCAATGTAGGCATTACTAAAGGGTGTTTGCAGTCCTTTCGACCTCCAGCTGCACTCACTTTTTGCCTTCTAATTTACCCCCATTCTCGCTCCCTTTCGTCCATCTTGCTGTCCAACCTCTCTAACTATTGCTTCTTAGTGGAACTGTGTGTTTTTCTCCAAGTTCCGCCTTTAAATTCTTCCATTTCATCGTCTTTATGTTCTGGATCTCTTTATCTTGCTGTCCAACCTCTCCAACTCCTTTTTGTTGTCTTATGCACTTAATGGCTGGTAGTGCTCCAGGGCTTCGCTCAACAGCCTAAATTCTATAATCATCTTCCAAGACCGACATCTGTTGTGTGATTAAAATCTCGCATTATGCTCGATGACCGTTCCATTCCTTCTAACCCAATGAAGAATTAGAGGAATTTATTTCTGGTGATAGGAATTCATCTCTTGTTATAATGTGGTTCGGATTCCACAATAAGCTGTAGGTCCCTTTGCTAGGTAACCAATTGGTTCTTAGCCACGAAAAATAAATCTAATCCTTCGGGCCAGCCCTCTTTATAGGAGAGCTGTTAATCAGTTCAGTGGTCTGGTTAAGCTAAGGTATACTTAACTTATTCCTTCTAATGTTAAGCTTTGGAATCCTTTTCTTGCTTTTGTTTCTCCTGATTTCTAATAAACCTGATGCTTCTTTCGTGGAGAAGCCACTTAACCTTTCTTCTCTACTTTTTCTTGTCCTCAGCAGGCCTGGGCTAGAAAAGGACATTGGGTTTCTCAGTCCAATTGTCCTTTGCTCTTTAAATATCTTACTTTGCGTGTTGTTCCAAACAATTTATTTGAATATGTGCTTCAATAATAATAAATTATAATCCCTTAAAGGTTACTCTAAAACAAGAAAACGCCGAATCCTCTAAGACCCAGAAACCCCTAAAACCAAACCCACAAACCTCAAAAGAAAACAAACATCCTTAAACCTAAAAGCTGACCTTTATTTAAAGACCAGACAAAGGGGAATCCCTCACCTTGCCCGTCCATTTCCAGCGCTAACTTTTGTGCTTCCTCCCCCTCCCGGATTTCAATCAATTTGAAAGCAGTCTTTCTCCTTTTGGGGTCTTCCACTTGCAATCCACTTTGCCTCGGGTCTCGGGCGATAACTTCCTGTCCAATACGGGCAAAGTTGCGACGACAAACGGTTTCGTTTCTCCCGGGCTGGAATCCGGTTAACACTCACTGCTGGATTCCAGGTCTGGTTTCTGGAGGCTGGTTTGGAGATGGAAGGGTGCTCGTGTTTCAGGACGTGGGATTTGAAGGGGGGGCAGGGTTTCATTATGATTTCATCATCCTTTCATTATTCTTTCTAATTAATTAGGGTTCCATTGTAGAGGGAAGAGAAGGCTTTTTAGTTATGTACTTCCATCCAGTAGATATTCTACCAAGCTACGGTGCTCCTGTTTTAGGACAAGGCATGAGAAGGGGGTTTCATTATACTTTCATTATGCTTTCATTATCCTGTCTAATTACCTGGGCTTCATTACAAGGGGAAGAGAAGACTCTTTGTTAATTGCATAATTCCAGCACAAGCATTTTTCCTTTTGACGGAAGACAGAAGAGTTTTTATTGAGTTTAATTCTTCTAAGCTGCTCTGGCTTAGAGGCCGGTGGAGGCCCTATCGAAATGATATTCTTCCAAACCACAATTGCTTGCATAGTATAGAGCACTGTGGCTTTTCCATGAACTGCATTACAATGAGAACATAGAATGACTAATACAATAGAATACAGAGTTTAGGCCAAAGGCCAAGCGCTGGGACCTATGAGGTCATTCAGCGCTGAAACGGAAACTGACAGTAAAAAGGTTCGAGTGGTGTAACAAGAGGAGACCTCGTAATGGCACTATGAAACAACTGTTAGGAGAGTGTGGAAAGTAAGAATGAAGAAAAAGAATATGAACTTAGGCACAGTAAAAGGCGGACAGAAAAAGTGCGGACAGAAAAAAGTGCGGACGGACAGACAAAGCCGGCACAATAGTTTTCTTTTACAGAAAATTAAAAACCTAGAATTGTCATAATGTAATGAAAATGCCTTTAAACACACGCGACAAGGCAGCCAACAGTCCCTAACACTGTCAAGCTGAGGGCACTTGAAACTCTGACACCGGATGCCCTTTGGAGCCTACAAGAGACAGCACTTATAACTTCGGAGCAGAATTCATCCCGATATCACAACAAGATGGAACTACTCAGCGCGTCTCGCTTGTTGCAACTGCAACTTCATTGGCTGAAGCTAACAGGAACTTCGGCAGTTTATGTAAAGTGGCCCTCCGTCCACACGATGAATATTCGGGAGTCTGGAAGAAAGTCGCAGAAAGCGACGGCTTATTCAAATTTTTGTGATTGATTTTTAATGAGATTTAGACTGTCAAGCATAACGCCGGGGCAATTTAGGCCACTCAGGGCTCAAGACAGTGAAAAGAGGGAGTTGGAGCGGTTGGACAGCAAGGTAGAGAGATCCAGAAAATACAGGAAATGAAATACAAGGATCTAAAGGAGGGACTAGGGGAAAGCCCTTACACGTAAACGTTGAAGAAGCTGGACAGCTAGCTGGAAGAAAGGAATCTGGCAAGGAGGTAAAGTATAAGGCTAAAAACGGGGTGCAGTTGGGGGCCGAAGAGAAACTACAAACACCCTTTAGTAATGCCTTCAATGCACCGTGGAAGATATGCACTGACGGCGCTACCCTTCTAATGAGAAACCTTTGTGATTAAAATAAGACTGATAGTACATTTAACTTTCAAAAAAAAAAAAGTAGAATTTTAATACTTCTAAGATGTAGGGCTTTCTTGAGGATATACGGAAGTTCCAGAAATCATCATAACATGAGCCCGAAATCAAACATAATATGAAAATCTACTGCAACTGACACTGACAGAGAAACAGACCCGAAGTTCTGTACCAGGAACCCAAAAGGGCATTGCCTGTGGAATAATGACAATGGGACCAATCAATGACACTTGAAGAACAGTTATTCGGGTACAATTAAAGGCCAGCTGACCTTTGGACCTTTCCAGCGGGCCTAGATAGCTAGGATAGTACTAAAAGATATCTACAGTATAACTTCGGTTCTCTAGATTAAAGCTCAGAGCCTAGTTTAAATGTATTATACGGCTTCGTTACTCCTTTACTTAGTAAAAGAAAAATCATTACGAACTGAAACAGCACTAAAAGATATTTATACTGTGGAGCAGTCTCCCTGAGGATGTCGTGCGACTTGGAACTTTAAAAGTTCAAGCGAAGATGCGATGCATTGCTACGCTAATACTATTCTCCTTGCATTTTAATACATTTTTATCTGTTTATTAATTTATTAAATTATTTTTTCTTTTTTAATTAGTGGGATCTCTTCTTTCTGTATTTCCCTTTACTTCTTCTTACTTCTTCCTAATGACCACCATATTCTTTGGAAACTTGAATTTCAAGTCAATGGCCCCTTTGGTGGGCTTGTTCCATAAACATAGGGTTCATCTTCTGAATAATAATAATAATAATAATAATAATAATAATAATAATAATAATAATAACTCCACAATGATGTCATTCTGATTGAGAAGGAGAATCAGGCAGGTTCTCAGAAAATTTTCGTTCTCTCTTCTCTCTCTCTCTCTCTCTCTCTCTCTCTCTCTCTCTCTCTCTCTCTCTCTCTCTATATATATATATATATATATATATATATATATATATATATATATATATATATATATATATATATACATATATATATTTAACATATGTTTTTATTGACATCATTGTGCAACTGTATTACACTGCTCAAATCTTCGTAACTTCTGTATTCAGTTAAAAGAAATAATGACTGGGTCACTAAAAAGACGGGTGTATCGAGTCCCTAAAATTTAGAAGCGGAGGCCCTTGCGTAAACATCACCAGCCGTAAACGCGATTGGAAACGCTTGTAAATGAGTACTTAAATACTTAAATGAGACTCACTGACTCAGTAACAAGAGACATCTCGGCTATTACCAATACAGGACCAAAACTACAAGGCTACTGTAATCCGGGACAGCTGTAATACGAAATGGGACTTCGTTGCTAATTAAAACTCACTTATGCTGAAGGGAAAATTGCAATAACGACCAGAACCTGAAACAGGCACCACAGTTCGAGCGGGTATGACAGTACAGTCTCTTACAGATTCACGTTTCCGAAAAAAAAAAAAACATGGCGTGATTATTGCATTCATTGCGGACTCTGGGAAAGAATCATTTTGCAGCCACCGTACCGGAAATTTGGATCGGTTAACACTCAATTTATTAATATTAATATTATTATTATTATTATTATTATTATTATTATTATTATTATTATTATTATAAACCTTACAATTGCATGCGCCACTAAAATGGTGAAGAAAACTACAATGATGTCAATGTAAACATATGTCAAATATATATATATATATATATATATATATATATATATATATATATAAGAGTTATATATATATATATATATATATATATATATATATATATATATATATAATTTTCGAGAACCTGCTCGATTCTCCTTCTCAGTCAGATTGACATCTTTGTGGATTTATTATTACTTATTATTTATCTATTTATTTCTGCGCGAGATTCCTCTTTGAAGAAATCTCCGGACGATTTAAGAAACTATCTGAAAACGCTTACTGCAATTCAATTTTGGCAACTCAGATAAAATAAATTTGAAAAAGGTAAAAGAAATGCGCCAAAGTTTCTTCGGCGCAATCGAGTTTTCTGTATAGAGCATAATCAAGACCACCGAAAATGGATCTATCTTTCGATGGTCTCGGTATAATGCCGTATGAGCCGCGGCCCATGAAACTTTAACCAAGGCCCGGTGGTGGCCTGGCCTATATCGTTGCCAGAAGACGATTATGGCTAACTTTAACCTTAAATAAAATAAAAACTACTGAGGCTGGGGCCTGGCAAATTTGGTATGTTTGATGACTGGAGGGTGGATGATCAACATACCAATTTGCAGCCTTCTAGCCTCAGCAGTTTTTAAGATCTCAGGGCGGACTGAAAAAAGTGCGGACGGACAAACAAAGCCGGCACAATCAGGGGCGAAGAGAACTGTCACATTCAGTGTCTGAGGACACACTCGAGGAGATACAGGAGACACAATTTCGGACATCAGAATACATATTCCGATGTTGCCTAAAGCACAACTCAGATTTACAACCTTGAATATACAACTCCATTAAAAAAATTAAAAGACAAAAAAATCAAAAGACAATAAAATTAAAAGACTAACTATCACAAAATCAAACCATTTTTTGAACTATAGCAAAGGCCAGTGAGACAGGAATGCTATTTTTTTTTTTAGCCCAAGCACGAGGAAAAATATAAAAATGAAAATTGACAAAGCAGGGTGAAATGTTATTAAAGTCCGGGAAAACAGAAGGAGGAAAATCATTTCAAAGCTTGGAAGCAGAATAAACGGAACGATCACCGAACCGTGTCATTTAGAATAATATATGATTTCCAATGAACATGGAAAACCTAACCAACTCTTTTTAGTTCAAGAATTGATTAATTTATAAAACTTCACTACAAAGCAAAGCACTGGGGAACTTTCAGCCATTCAGCGCTTAATGCAGTGAAAAAAGGGAGTTAGAGGGAGTTGGAGAGGTTGGACAGCAAGATGGAAGACAGGAAATGGGGCTGGAGGTGCAGTAAAAGGCTAAAAAGTGGGTGCAGCAAGGGAGTTCCAAGGAGTTGGAGGGGACGCTGCAAACGACCTTTAGTACTGTCTACAGTGCACCACATGAAAAGCACTGACGGTACTTCCCCTTAACGGTGGGTTATTTCAAGAAATGACTTCACATTTTAAGCATATTCAGGGAACTTTCCTCTCCAAAATCAGTGATATCAAGGAATGGTTCTTAATTCTAACCATGAGCCCGTTGTCTGTAAAGAACTAAAAGCACAACCAACCAGTAAGAAAAGACATACGCTACTTCATACAAAAACTTCGAAACAAACGCCCCCACAAGAAAAGCCATGTAAGACACCCAAACCTCCTCAAACGTGTTTGTAAGTACAACCAGCGCGAGCGAGGCGCATTGAAAAGGCCATAACATTAACTCATGAAACGAAAAATACCTTTTCGGGGGGGCCAGAATTTACAGCGCTCGAAAACGCATTTATATCGATAAAGGCGCCGATATTTCCATTCTGGTTTACCCTGGATCTCTCTCTCTCTCTCTCTCTCTCTCTCTCTCTCTCTCTCTCTCTCTCTCTCTCTCTCTCTCGGAGCGGCATTCAGGAGAAGCTAAGATATAATACACGAATCGAGACCTGTTCCGTCGGTGTTTTTACGTTGGCGCCTTCCAGCGAGTGGCGTCATCTTCGGGTCTGGAAACTGGAATCTTAGTGTGTCCTACCAGACCGCTGAGTCATATTGCTAGAATGGAAGGCAGTTGCGGTAAAGAAGATGGACATCTAATTTGGGAGTGACGAAAGAGATCGGATGACAGGTGAAAGGAGAGAAAGCATTGCGGCTGGGAGGGTGTGAGGTCTGGAGACTGGAATCTTAAAAGTGATTCTACCATACCACCATTCACACTACTAGTCTGGTGTTAAAGAAGCTGGACAGCTACGTGGGAAGGTGACAACAGACTCCGGATGGCTGGTAAAAAAAAGAGAAAGCACTGCAACTATGGGAAGAAGAGTCTGTTAAAAGACCTTATTACCCATTACACCGCCAGCTGACCCATACAGGGCAAATTCAGGGGACTGGGTACAGGGTTCACGCACCTGCAAGGGACCTTGGTGTTCTGGTACAAGCGACAATGGCTCAATAAGAGGCCCGAAAGCTCAAGGAATTTAGAACTTACGATCTACTCTTTCCTTCCATTTACAATTTTTCATGTGTCCTTCATTCGCTTGATTTTATTCCCATTCTTAAACAGACGGACATCTACTTGCCCGCGTTCTATTCAACATCACTCTATATTTAAGTCAAATTTATTTTACTTTCTTAATTACAAAGTTCCCGTTTCAATCTAAATCTTTATTTTCAGCTTCTCTCTCCCTAACTTTTTTCCCTCTCACCGACTATAAAAAAATTAACGTTGAGACCAATGAGAAAATCTCCAAAGGCGACCCTAATGTGATTAGTTTCGACTAATCTTCTTAGCAGACAAAAATAATCTTTTTTATCGACGGTCTGAGAAAGAAGGAAAAAAAAAAGAATTTTTTTTTAGCACCATTTAGCAATTACATTACCAGATAGTGTCAAGAAGGGTACATCCGTGGTAAAGCTGTTCAGTTACCGGCTGCTGAATGTTGGTGTCAAGCAGATGATATTCAGGAAGAAATGGAAGCCACGTAACCTGCAAACTTTGCCCCAAGTAGCTGGTATTTGTGGTGAAACTTTCGTGCTCCTGACGTGGTATGTTTTCCCCTCTTAAATTTGAAGTCAACAGAGTCACTTCTTCTCAAGTTTTACGCCTTTGGGGTGTTGAGTTTCCCAGCAAGATTCTTAAGTTACTTGGCACATCGGTATAATATTTTTAAGTGGCTTTCCCGGCAAAATTTAAAGTTCCTGGGCTCACTGGCTCTTACGTATTGTATCCTTGGAGAGGTAAGTTTTCCCGAAATATTTTGGAGTCAGTTTGGTCACTGGTTCTCAAGTTTTGTGCCCTTAGGGCAGTAGGTTTCAAACCTTCACTCAAAGTCATTTGGCTCACCGGTTTTCAAATTTTTCATTATCTTGTAGTACATTTCCACCAAAATCTGAAATTCCTACGATCATCCATTTCGAAGTTACGTGCCCTGAGTAATGATAAAACTTTTCCCAGTTTGATTTTCAAGACCCTGGAACCTTGCCTCTCAAATTCTGTACTTTTGGGGTGGTAAGTTTCTCTTGGTTGAGTCGATTCTCAAGTTATTCTAGTATAATGAATAGTTTAAGGTCCCTGTTAGTGACAACAAACCAAATAAAGATCAGGATTAAATAAATACAGAATCATTCTTTTTAGGAGATACATGGTAAGGTCACGTGACCTGTCTGCCAAAATGCACGTCTCCCACTGGAATGAACTGTCTCAAATTCCGACTTCAAACCAGTCATTAAAAAGAAATGAATCTTACTGTCATACGAATTCTTGACTTTGTAAGCGAATAAGACGAATTACGGACGGATTTGCGCCTTGAAAAATATATAAAAAAAGGGATCAAATATCTTTGCTGATGAAAAACTTGCCAGACTATTATACCTTAAAATTAAAAATGAATGCTCAACAAATATCACCAAACCACATTATCAGATACATTCTTTATGACAGTATCACAACACATATTCTTCCACTGAATCACAAGCCTGTTGCAACATTTCAACAGAAATCCAAAATTAGATAAATGGATGTATATTCAGTGACTAATTCAGTATCAAAGTCATGGAGAATGAAAGGTCGGAACATCTGGATTTGAGCTATACCATTCACCAATAACAAATTTGCACGAACCTGTAAATAATTAGAGATTGTACTGTAACACTGCATCAGGCAGCTCACAAATGAGAATTCTGTAGTTAATGTTCCACCATGAAGGAACAAATGCGGACTGTGTGGCTACTTCCCTATGAAAATGAGAATGAGAAACGGGAATACATTGTTTGTAGTCGAGGTAAAATATGTAGCGATGATACATTTGCGGGGTTTGAAACATCCTCCATCAAAGGAAAAACAACAAAAGTTGTGACCTGGTGTTCTTTCATTCGTCGCGTTAGTGCTAGCTGATCCTGAAACAAAAATCACGTGATATTTTTGGTGACGATTTTTTGCTCAAAATAATGACAGTACGTTGGTGCGTATTCCACTAATCACTTATGGCGCCTTTAACTGATTGTACTGATGGGAACAAGAACGACCTCTCAAAACATTTTAGTAAAAACGGAATAATTAAGTAACATAGAAGGGGGGGGGGAGGTGGAAAACAACAAAGACTACGAGAATGGGGCAGAACCATTTGCTTTTTTTTTTTGCGTGGCATTTAAAGGCATGCTGTTGCCATCAGAGCAAGATGTAGACTCACACTGAGGTAAGATTTATTCTCTCTCTCTCTCTCTCTCTCTCTCTCTCTCTCTCTCCATGGGGCCCAAAATCTGCTCACTTGCTGAAGTCAAGAAAATAATTCTACATACAGACGAATATCCCAGGCGTTTCAAAGAC
>NC_089770.1:12986000-12998500 GCF_040412425.1 Macrobrachium rosenbergii | reverse complement strand
GCTTGCAAGATGGAGGAACGGGATCGTTTGCAAGCATGCAAAAGCACAGCGGGAGAGATTTTGACGCCAGTTTGGAAAAACTCTCTCTCTCTCTCTCTCTCTCTCTCTCTCTCTCTCTCTCTCTCTCTCTCTCTCTCTCCGTATTCCTGAACGTTTAGAAATGAATATTTCAAAACATGTCTCGATGAAGCGCAGAAATTTACGCAGAGGGATCAGGGATATATCCGAATAGGATTAAAAGATTTTTCTGAAAGGATAAAGTGTTCAACTGTGATTCTACTGTAGCACGTGTACTTACAACATACATATACACATACGCAGACACACACACACATACACACATATATAATATATATATATATATATATATATATATATACTTGCATATAAATCTTTATATATATATATATATATATATATATATATATATATATATATAAACATATATATATATAAGTATTTACATATAAATGTATATATATATATGCATATATACTATATACAGTGTATATATATTTATATACATTAAACATATGTATATATGTATAAGTATTTACATATATATATATATATATATATATATATATATATTATATATATATATATATATATATATATATATATATATATATATATATATATATATATATATGTATATTACATTCTAAAAATCCTTCTTGCACCATCAATGTTGACGATACTCAAGGAAAGTTAAGACTATAAGTGACACGTGACTTTTATGAGAGAGAGAGAGAGAGAGAGAGAGAGAGAGAAAGAAGAGAGAGAGAGAGAGAGAAAGAAGAGAAGAAACCACCAACGAACCAGACAACAATAACCCAGCATATAAAAAAAAAATAAATAAATGGTTTCCGAAGAATCTCGTCTTCTGTTGTCTTCGCAAAAATCGAAAGCGCTGGAAGAAGAAGAAGAAGAAGAAGAAGAAGAAGAAGAAGAAGAAAGAAGAAGAAGAAGAAGAACAACAACAACAACAACAACAACAACAACAACAACTCAGGCGTGCCCCCTGGTGGCGATAAAGGGAAGTAAATCTTCATCACGTGATATCGGAAGTATTTACAGCAGAACGAACCCGGATGATGATGATGATGGTAATCCCATCACAGCTCAGCTTTTCCAACTTGCGATAAAAGCCTTCGGGATTCCATCCCTGGAAATAAATCCTTGAAGGGAGTCCTATGTCTCCCCCACCCTGGGATATTTCTCCTGGAGCTTTTAGGGGGTACAGGAGATAATGTTACATAGTCTTAGTCTTAGTCTCTCTCTCTCTCTCTCTCTCCACCCTCTCCACAATCCCCAATATACAAAATATACAATCTATAAATATGTATATATATCTATAATATATATATATATATATATATATATAATATATATATATATATATATATATATAATATATATATATATATATATATATATATATATATATATATATATATATATATATATATATATATATATACTGTATATACAGGTCGGCAACGTGACCTAGTTGTGATTATGGAACCCGGGTTCGTTTCCCGCGACCGGACATCATAATATCTTCTTATTTCTTGCACTTGGATCTTAAGGCTTTGTAGTGACAAGCGTATCCAAAATAACAAGAAGAATTCGAGAAGTTAAGAGGGCATTGTGGCTATTACAATTACACACACACACACACACACATTATATATATATATATATATATATATATATATATATATATATATATACAATGTGTGTGTATATGTGTATAATGTGCGTCCAAGAGAGCGCATACACGTGTGAGAATGTATGTGGATGCTTACAGGAATTATGTGCTCACAATCACCAATAAAAGCCTGCTTAAATGCAAAATATTTTTCTTAACCCATGTCACAAAATACACATATGTAGGTTCCAAGAGTTAAACACATACAAAACAAATTTACGCCAATTTCACTTCCCTATTTTTTTTTTCCAGATCATATCGCCCATTCTGAACCAACCATTAACTCTCCGAACGCAAATTCAAATAATATTTCGTCATTTAAAATGCTACTTACAATTATTTTCTTATATTTTCGAAAGCTCTGCAACACTTAATCTTTATTTTTAAGGTTTCAGGACTCACAACAAACCACTGCCTCTTGCACCAGACTCCTAGATTTTGTTGCAAGTTAAAAAAAATGTTAACTTTATTTTTTCAAGTTTAAGGCTTTGTAAGGCTTTTCCAAGTTTTGCAAGGGTTGGATAAGCATGGTGTCACTGTTATTACGTAATAATAAATCTCGAATATTTAAGTTTTGAATGAGGGACTTTTTAACAGTGCCACGAAAGAGTGCCAGAGGAAAGTACCGGGAGAGTGCCAGGACAGGGCTCCAAAGGAGAGTGCCAGGACAGAGTTCCAAATCAGAGTGACACGAGAGAGTGCCAGGACAGAGTTTCAAAGTAGAGTGCTATGAAAGAGTGCCAAAGGAAAGTGCCACAAGAGAGTGCCAGGACAGAGTTCCAAATTAGAGTGCCGTGAGAGGTGCCAGGAAAGAGTCCCAAAGGAGAGTGCCAGGACAGAGTTCCAAAGTAGAGTGCCATGAGAGAATGCCAGGACAGAGTTCCAAAGTAGAGTGCCATGAGAGAGTGCCAGGACAGAGTTTCAAAGGAGAGTGCCATGAGAGAGTCCCAAAGAGTGCCACGAGAGAGTGCCAGGACAGAGTTTCAAAGGAGAGTGCCATGAGAGAGTCCCAAAGGAGAGTGCCACGAGAGAGTGCCAGGACAGAGTTCCAAATTAGAGTGCCGTGAGAGAGTGCCAGGACAGAGTCCCAAGGAGAATGCCAGGACAGAGTTCCAAAGGAGAATGCCAAGAGAGAGTGCCAGGGGAGAGTACCAGGAGCGAGTGACTGGGGAGAGTGCCAGGTCAGAGTGCCAGGTGAGAGAGTGTCAGGGGAGAGTGAAAGGGGCACACTGACTCCCCTACAAAGGTAAGCGATAACAGTTCCAGGTGAGAAAATGCAGATGAAAGTTAAGAAAGAGAGGATTAAACGTAAGTGAATAATAACCTCGAGAGAGAAAGTCTGCCAAGCGTTCCAGTATTGCTGGAAGGGGAGCTGAAGACATTAATGGGGAGGAAGAGATTAGAGTAAAAGCCTTTCCAGAGGAGGTAGAAAGAAAGACCCGAATGGCGTGGTGGAAAAAAAAAAGGTTTCTGGAACGGTGGAATATAAATAACAATGGTCGAAGAAAAGGAATGTGCCGAAAATGGAGAAACTCAAAACAATGGTATGTGATTTTCCGAATATTATAAGTGGAGGGGAGATTGACAGCTCTACAGAAAGTATAAAATGAATGATGAATGTGGAAAGCGAATGTTAAGGGCGTCTAGTCTCACAGAAGTGTTGCAATCGTAATACATGTTCTTGAGATATCAAATATTGAGATATGAAAACTTCCTATAGAGGTGATTGAATACACCAGGGAGAATAAGGAGGCTTTGTACATCAGGAAGACTGCAAGGAGATTCCAGAAGCTTTGTACAGCCGGAAGATTCCAAGGAGATTCCGGAATATTTGTACAGCAGAGTGATTGCAAGGAGATTCCGAAAGCTTTGTACAGCAGGGTGATTGCAAGGAGATTCCAAAAGTTCTATACAGCAGGGTGACTGCAACGAGATTCCAAAAGCTTTGTACAGCAGGGTGACTGCATGGAGATTCTGAAAGCTTTGTACAGCAGGGTGACTGCACGGAGATTCCGAAATCTTTGTACAGCAGGGTGATTGCAGGGAGATTCTGAAAGCTTTGTACAGCAGGGTGATTGCACGGAGATTCCGAAGGCTTTGTACAGCAGGGTGACTGCAAGGAGATTCCGAAAACTTTGTACAGCAGGGCGACAGCAAGGAGATTCCATAAACTTTGTACAGCAGGGTGATTGCAAGGAGATTCCGGAAGCTTTGTGCAGCACTGTGATTACAGTGAGATTCCGAAAGCTCTGTACAGCAGGGTGACTGCAGCGAAATTTCAGAAGCTTTGTACAGGACTGTGATTACAAGATTCTGAAAGCTTTGTACAGCAGGGTGACTGCAAGGAGATTCCAAAAGCTTTGAACAGCAGGATGATTGCAAGGAGATTCAGAAGGCTTTGTACAGCAGGATCATTGCAAGGAGATTCCGAAGTTTTGTACAGCAGGGTGATTGCAAGGAGATTCAGAAGTCTTTGTACAACATGGTGATTGCAAGGAGATTCCGAAGTTTTGTACAGCAGGGTAAGTGCAAGGAGATTCCAAAGGCTTGTACAACAGGGTGAATACAAGGAGATTCTAGGAGCTTTGTACAGCAGGGTGATTACAAGGAGATTCTGAAGGCTTTGTACAGCAAGGAGATGGCAAGGAGATTCCGAAAGCTTTGCACAGCAGGGTGACTGCAAGGAGATTCTAGGAGCTTTGTACACAGGGTGATTGCAAGAAGGTTCCGAAGGCTTTGTACAGCAGGGTGATTGCATGGAGGTTCCAAAGGCTTTGTACAGCAAGGTGATTGCAAGGAGATTCCGAAAGCTTTGCACAGTAGGGTGTATGCAAGGAGTTTCCAGGAGCTTTGTACAGCAGGGTGACGGCGAGGAGACTCCGACAGCTTTGTAAAGCCGGGAGATTCCAAGGGGATTCCGGCTAAGGGAGATGAACATTTAGGAAACGGAGGCATTCAGCTTAGTCTCTGAGAGAGAGAGAGAGAGAGAGAGAGAGAGAGATTCACCAACTTGCTACAAGAAAAAAATCTTGTAGTTTTCACCGAAGACATGAGTAAAAAAAAAAAAAAAACACGAGGCCATCTACGTCTTAACGTGTCCTTTTCTACATTTTCAAGATAATTTTTTTTACTGCGAAGATTACAAGGTTAGCGGCTGAAATTGTCAGGATCGCGATAGCTAATGAACCTGAAATATTTCAAGCGGCATTAGCCAACAAAAAAAGGAAGAACAAGAAGACAAAAAGAAGATAAACGTACGATTAAAGACTAAATGGTAAAAGTTGCCAACTAGCTTTAAAGAAAAATGGCTGCCACACAACAAGAAAAACTGAAAATGGATACACAAATGGCCAGCATCTGCCTACGCCTCTCCTACGAACAGACGAGCACAAATACGCCCACGAGGGCATGTAAGAATGCACATACACATACGTGCAGTATACAAATGGTCCCACAAACACACAGAGACACAAACAAACACAAACGACCCTCCTCCAGAGGCACTTTCCCCGTCGACTAGCGTTTTAGGCTCCCGTCAGTCTGTCTTAAATTGCTTTTCTATTCCAGTTCTAAGCTGACCTGAGCTGACCTTTGCAGGAGCGTCATGGAAAACAGACGACTTTCCTGGAGGATCTAGGCCCGACTGGATAATGGTGGGGGGGGGAGTGTGGGAAGGTTACATTATGCTTCGTCTGTTATTCCTTTCGTGACTCGAAAATTGTCTCCTAGGTAATTTGAAGCACATGAAAGGTATTTTATTTTTCTTTTTTGGTAAAATTTTTTTTTTTTAATTTGGAAAAAAGTCATTGCAAACACTTACACACATATTATTACTCAAAGATCTGGTGGGAAAATAACGCAGATAATAGTAAGTTTTGCGTGTTCTGTAAAAAATATCATCATCCAAAATATGTTATTATTATGGAAGGCGCCTAAAACCCTTTTGGCTTCCAAAAATTTTGATTAAGGCTTTGGTTCAAAAGCAAAAAAAGGAGAAAGTCCTAGTGGCCTTGGGAAAAAAGCCTTAGACCTCTGAGGCTTTGAAAAAAAAAAAAAGCTTTGGAACAACTGAAAAAAAAATCCTTGGGCCTACGATGGAAAAAATTCCGAGGTCAGGTTAGAAAAAAAAAAAAATTCCAAGAGACCCGTTGGACTGGCCAACCCTAATTGAATAGAGTAGTCAAAGGCAAGCAATTTATGTTGGGCGATTCTCTCTCTCTCTCTCTCTCTCTCTCTCTCTCTCTCTCTCTCTCTCTCTCTCTCTCTCTCTCTCTCTCCCTTTCAGTGGGCCGCTGTCGATGTGGGAATTGGATTTTCCCCATTCCATTCAAATTCCCCTCATTTTTTTTACCCTTTCATTTATCTGTTGATTTACTTCTCGCCAGGTAATATCGGATATCCATTTGTAGCTTTACGTATGCTGGCGTGAGATTTCGCTTCTGGTTTGGATTCCAGGACAAAAGAGAGAGAGAGAGAGAGAGAGAGAGAGAGAGAGAGAGAGAGAGAGAGAGAGAGAGAGGGTTCCGCTAAATGCTGTTGCTGCTGTTGCTGCTGCTGCTGCTGTTGGCATTGCTGCACGCTGAGTATTTGCTGGCTGCGTGTTCCCTGGAAAGGGAATTATATCTTTTATTTCTTTTTTTAATACCGCATTCATCTGTTTTAATTGACTTTTTTGAAGCGAGGGAGATGATTTTTCGTTTATTTTTTTTAAGGGGGGAATCGGCCTTTGAATGCGTCGCTATTCCACGGCACAAGATTAGCTCTAAAGCCCTGCAGTGGATTGTGTGGATTCGCCGTTGATTTTTATATAGGACATACCGTTGGCAGGAAATTGACCGGCGGTCGTTAGTGACTTAATCAATCTTTTATATAAAAATAAGCAGAATTACTACTAGTCTGGATTCATTTCACAGACTGAATAATTCTCAAGGACAAATGAATTTTTACCATTGGTCTTTGGAATTTTTCTTAGGACCCTCTTGTTGCTTCTCAAGGTCTCTAGAATTTATCATTTCAAGAGCCTTGAAAAATTTGCCTTCATTCTCTGCAACTTTTTATCACATGCACAGGGATATATTCGGTGTCTGAGAATTTTTTTTTTTTTTTTTTGAGGTTTCCGAAAATTCTCCGAGGTCAGTGTTTTAGATTCAGATAACGAATGACAGTTTACTGTATATACTTTTAGGCTGACATATTCATCAACATTCCTTTTAATGTACTCACGATGAATTCTGGTGCATAAAGCAAAATAATAATAATGTTATTACCTATATAATGGGTTCCCTCTTGGAAATCGTTTTAGAAGGATAGACATACATTCTACTAATTCAAGTTAAGCTTTTTGACTGGAACACTTGACCAAAGACTGCCTGAACGGGGCAAATAACTTTCTTGATAACAATCAATCAAAATTCATGACATTTACAAAGGCAATAAGAGAAAGAGATGTCTTCACAAAAAAATGTGAAGAAACACACACGATTCAAGGGTATTTCAGTACCTTATCCAAATCAAGACATTAATTTGCATAAAACTACCACTGACTAAACGTCAAGAACAGAGCCAGTGGTTTTTGAAAATAATATTTTGCGTAGAATAACAGGTCTTATGTATCATGTAAACGAAGGCGTTTGGAGAAGAAGGCGCAACAATGAAATGAGATTTAACCAGACAACCGCTAATAACTGGCTATGTAAGATCGCAGAGGATACGTTGGACTGGACATGTGGTGAGAATGGAAGAGGGCAGAATGCCTCGAGTGGTTATGGAAGGATCAGTGGAAGGGAGAAGACCGGTGGGGAGACCGAGGATGAGATGGAAAGATGATGTGTTTAAGAGATCTAAGAGAATCGAGAGTGGAGAATCTTGAGAATTACTGGAGAGATGCTGCACTCAACAGAGGAATGTGGAGAGGTCTGATGCAAGTGGCCATGGGCCAACAAGAGGCCCGAGAGCCACCGGAGTGAGTGAGTGAGTATAAAGCAAACTATAATTATATCTTTCACTTCGAAAACCTGGGGTAGCAGAGGTCTGGTTTAGAAAACTATTTACCAACTGGAATTTTTTCTAACTGCTAAAATCCCTTCCTCCGAATTTGTCGTATTTTATCATACCCGAAGGTGAATAAATTGGTAAAATCCCTTTCTCAAAATTTGTCAAATTTTATCAGACTTGTTATATTATTTTCGGAGGCTTTTCCTTTGTTGTACTATTTCATTCTGATTTTTCTTAAGTCTAATTCCTACATCTTGACAGGTTCAGTTTCTCTTCAGTTTTGAGACGAAACTCAAACATAAAAAAGTTTGACGTCTTAAACTACTTTCAAACGGAACTCATACGCAAGTATTTTTCCGAGCCTTGGTTAAAAAAAAAAAGTTTCTTCAAATATAAACTGGCACAGCAAGGATCCGAACTATACAGAAGGCTTTCACAACTTTGGTCTATTTCTTGTGTTTTCTTAAAACCTCTAGGAGTAAACGCTGCCAGGATTTGTAAAGGAAATCAAATCTTTTACTTTCAATGGAGGAGAAAAAAAAATAGACAATTGTGTTTATTTTTTTTTTTGTGCAGTAAGCAAGAGTTACCTTTCCAGAGGCTGTCAGGGCAAGGGCTTTTAGCTTAATGTTTGAAGCGATATATTTTCCCTTCATCTACTAAAAGTGCAAGAGCTTTTACGAAAGGGAAAGAATCTTAACAGTCGGTTGCTACTTCGAAAAACTCTTTTTATTCTTTGAATGAAGCATACGGGAAGACCATTTGTTTTCTATATTGCACTAAAATAAAAAAAAGGACATTATACAAAAAGGTTACAACAAAATTATTTATCTGGAAGAACTAGAAAACGCCAAACATAATGACCTCATAACTTCTGGACTTCTTCATACTGTTTTAGACAACGCTTCGCACTACAAAAGCCTTAATGAAAACAAGTAAAAAATGCCCCGAAGTATCTTCGGCGCAACCGAGTTTTCTGTACAGCGCATAACCAAGGCCACCCAAAATTGATCTATCTTTAGGTAGTCTCTGTATAATGCTGTATGAGCCGCGGCCCATGAAACGCTCACCCGGCCGTGGTGGCCTGTGTTGTTGCGTTGCCAGGAGCACAATTATGGCTAACCTTAACCTTGATGATTGGAGGGTTGATGATCAACATAACAATATGCAGCTCTCTAGCCTCAGTAGTTTTTAAGATCTGAGGGCGGAAAGTAAAAGTGCGGACGGACAGACAAAGCCGGTACAATAGTTTTCTTTTACGGGAAACTAAAAATGAAGGAACTCCAGCATCCAGTGCTGAGATTCGAACTCATCCGCGACGGGTTGGGTGAGGTTAGGCTGAACTAAGTTATTCTCACCACTGGAAGTTGGGTTTCTTCATTTTGTTCTTCGTTTAGGATTCATGGCTTTGCAATGGCAAGGGTATTTGAAATGTGTGAAGAATTCGAGAAGTTAAGAAATCATGGTGTCAATTGCCCGAATACATATTTGTCTTGTAAAAGTAACCAGTAGAATATATATATATATATATATATATATATATATATATATATATATATATATATATATATATATATATATATATATATATATATATAAGTCTAATACTTCGGGCCAGCCTAGGAGAGCTGTTAATCAGCTCAGTGGTCTGGTAAAACTAAGGTATACTTTTATACATATATATAATACACAAATACATACATATATATATATATATATATATATATATATATATATATATATATATATATATATATATATATATATATATATATATATATATATGAAATTTTATCACACCGTGATTTATATACAATCATGAAGCCACAAATGTTGCTTAATATCAATTCACGCTACCTCGGGATATCTCCGTTGGAGAATTGTCGCCGAAGGGGAATTTATATAAGTGATAAATGAATTGGAATCGTCGGGACACGAACCCGTGACACGAAAACCTATTCAGCGACTCCAGTGGACGTAAAATTAACCTTTAGATTCTTCGCATAATTGTTCTTGTTTAAGATAAATATTATGTAACATGCGAACTCGAGTTCGAGGATAAGAGAGAGAGAGAGAGAGAGAGAGAGAGAGAGAGAGAGAGAGAGAGAGAGGTAAACTCATCAAAAAGATGAAAATTAGAAAAAAAAAGGGCAGGTCACCTACAAAAGAGCATCAGCAACTTCCAACTTCGGGGAAGATAAGACTGCCGAAATTCCAGCATCATTCAAATAGGAATTTCCTCAAAAAGGGAATTTCCTTCCTTCCTTTCAGCCTAGGCCTCTGGGAGTTGGGAATATCGAGAACTCCATTCCCTCACTCCTCCACCTCTCTCCCCCCTGGACGTAAGAACCACCGTCTGGCCGAAATTCCTTTCTAAAGCCTACCCTTACCCTTCCCTCCCCTATCACCCTTCCTTCCCCCAGCCCACAACCACCAAGGGCCTGTACCACCACCCACACCCAGGCCAGTCGCCCACCCTGGGGTCTTATGTTACTAATATTCACTTTGGGGAAAGAAAGTCCAACTTCGAATTTGGTCTTAAGAGGGGAACAGCGAAATGCTTCTTATGTTGTTTTCCGTTGTTTTGTGTATGGCAATGCGTTTGTTTTCGTTGTTTTTCCAGTTTATTTAAGGTTTGTAGAGGATTAATTTTTTGATGGTTTTATCTTTTAAATGTGGAGAAATTGTTTCTCGCGCATTTTGACGAATTTCATTGACCTGGATTGTGGAAGTATTTTTCCAACTATAGCATGATATCTATCGAGCTATTCGCGACCTACCAAGAATTAGGATGCTATCTACCAAGCAGCCCGATTAAGGCCAAAGGCAATTACTTCCTCAAACTATATACAAAATTATTTGATCCCCAATGGCTAGTACTAAACACGGCGAAACAGTGACTCACCTATAGTTTCCCGTGTTTGAAGTACTAACCATAGTAATACCAGTTACTTGACCTCTCTGTAGTAATAATTTTGAGTGCTTATATGGATTGTACGAGTATTTTTCTCTCTCAAAATGATTAATCTTTCTTTCATTTCACTTAACAGAAATCTCTTTAAGTTACATTCTGAAAGCCTGTACGGACTGTAGAAGTAAATATTCTGTATCTAATAAGGGATTCATGTTATTCTTTTAAATCAGCATTTGTATGCATATTTTGAGAGCCTTTATGCGCTGTAGGGAAATTTCTCCTTCTGTAAATGCTTAAAACGCTCAAGTTTCTTCAAGAGGTTGCATCTTTTTTATCTTCAGTGTCTATTTTAGAAGACTCAAGGACTCTGTGGGAGTTCCTATCTCTGTGCACAAGGGAACCAGACTACTCGTTTTCTTTCACTTATCAAATCACGTGACTACATGTATATAGAAAATGGGGTCCCTACCAATCATTTACAGGCGAGGTAGTTATAGAACTATTATACTATTTTTATTCTTAATGAGCAAACATTTATAACTGTTACTATGATAGTGAAGAAAAATAAGAAAATAGAAGTCAAATACTACTGTGCATAACAACGGATAATTGCACACTCAAATAAAACCAACATTCCAGAAAAATCAAAGCATACTAAACAAAATACAGAGCTTAAAAATACACCGGTCGAATTAGAGGTATTAAATGAATTAACGCGCATCTATCAACACAAATTGGCAATTAAAACAACATATGGACTTCATTGGAATGGAAGAATTTGAAGCGGTTTGTAAAGGACTGGAACAGTTTAAAACACAACGCCTCTCTCTCTCTCTCTCTCTCTCTCTCTCTCTCTCTCTCTCTCTCTCTCTCTCACACACACATATATATGTGTGTTTGTGTATATCTATCACATAATATATATATATATATATATATATATATATATATATATATATATATGTATATATATATATATATATATATATATATATATATATATATATATATATATATATATATATATATATATATATATATTATATATTTCATGTATATCATTATATATGTGTATATACAGAGAGAGAGAGAGAGAGAGAAGAGAAGAAGAGAGAGAGAGAGAGAGATCTGGGAAGAAATATTTACCAAGCTAAAATCTGAAAATGTGCTGAAAAGAGAGAGAGAGAGAGAGAGAGAGAGAGAGAGAGAGAGAGAGAGAGAGAGAGAGAGAGAGAGAGAATATAAGAAAAAAATTAGAATCAACCTAGAGAGTCAGAAGAGAACCAAGCACCAGAAAGTAAAACGAACATCAAGAAAAAGATAAAAATGAGTTGACCCACTCGCACGTCCCATGACGACCTCTCGAGACCTCCCTCTCCTGACGGAGGAAGACCCAGAAGGAAGTTCGAAGGTGATACAGAGACGCCCTTGGTGATAAAGGACCCACTTGAGGATAAAGGACCACCAGGAATAGAGGAAACATTGAGGAAGACATAGCAACGACGATGAAGATGGAATCGAGAGAAATTCACCAAATGAAAGGTGGAACGGAAAAAGGAATTGGGAGGGGGAAAGGAGTAGGAACTGATAAACGATTGGAAAGGGAGGGGTAGGAGTGAAGGGAGATTAGGGGCAGGAATGGGGGATTGAAGGAATGGGAATCGAGAAGGAATAGAGGTGGAAGAGATAGGAGTTGAGAAGGAACAGAAAGTGGAAGAGACATCAGTAAAGAAGGGATAGAAGATGGAATAGGTAGGAGTGAAGGAGGAGTAAGTAAAAGAAGAGACTGGAATTAAGGAGGAATAGAGATGGAAGAGATAAGAGTGAAGAAGGAACAGAAGGTAGAAGCGATAACAGTAAAGAAGGGATATAAGGTGG
>NC_089770.1:12978500-12981000 GCF_040412425.1 Macrobrachium rosenbergii | reverse complement strand
TCATGCGAATATTTTCATACCTTTTCTAATTTGTTTCTCATAATTAATACTTTGTGAAAATACTTGATACAAATCGGTTAATACTTTGTTTAAATATTTCCTCATATCTGTGGACAAATTTCTCAGCACCCCGAAATGCGTAATGTAGAGAAGCTGAACAGTCGAATTATATGATAATAACGATAATAATAGCGCATCGTGGAAGTGTCAAAAAAAGCTACCACTTACGATAAGGCATCAAGGCAGTGGGCCTCGCATTTTCACTCCTTTTGGAAAACACGTTTCAAAAAAAAAAAAAAGGATATTATCCCAGGCTAAAGAAAATCGGTCGTCGAGAAATATTCTCCCTTATCTTGAAAGCCATACGGAGACCGATATATTTATGGAGGGGGAGGAGATTGAGATACAAAGGCTTAAGGAACGAAGAAGGAAGGACGAAGGAAGAAGAAAAATGAAGGAGGAAGGAAGAAGAAAAATGAAGGAGAAAGGAAGAAGAAAAATGAAGGAGGAAGGAAGGAGGAAGGAAGGAGGAAGGAGGAAGGAAGGAGGAAGGAGGAAGGAAGGAGGAAGGAAGGAGGAAGGAGGAGGAAGGTAGAAGGGGAAGGAGGAATAAAAAGGAGGAAGTAAGAAAGAAGGAAGGAAGATTGAAAGAAGGAAGAAGGATGGGAGGAAGATTGAAGGAGAAAGAAAAGAGGAGGGAAGGAGGAGCAAAGGGGAAGGAAAAGGAGGAAAGGAGAAAGGAAGGAGAAACGAATACTGAAGGAGGACGAAGAAAGGAAGATTGAAGGAGGAAGGAAGGAAGAGGGAAGGAGGAAGAAGGAGGAATAAAAAGGAAGGAGGAGGGAAGGAAGATTGAAGGAGGAAGAAAAGAGGAAGGAGGAGGACAGGGGAAGAAACAAGGAGGAAAGGAGGAAGGAAGACTGAAAGGGGAAAAAGAAAGGAGGATTGAAGGGGAAGGAAAGAAGGAAGTAGGAAGAAGGAGGAAGAGGGAAGGAAAAAGAAGGAAGAAGGAGGAATGAGTTGAAGGAAACTTGAGGAAGAGAAGAAACTGGTGATTTTCCCTACCGACCGTCACTATGCATCCTCCTCCTCATTACAAGTTGGTGGCGTAGCTTTAATTGCCTATATATTACGGGTCGGCGAGGGAGGTGCGCTCCCCGATAGGCCCAAGGAAAAAAGGTCAGTGGGCCTACGCTGAAGTAGTACTCTTGATCCAGGTTCCTCGTAAGATGAACTGTCGTTGGTTTGCTCTTAGTAAAAGGACTTGGTGAAAGAATCCTGTACAGTTCATTCATGGTAAATGGAACTTTTGAGCTGGATTTTGGTAAAAGGTGGCTTCAGCTCTGCTTTTAGTAAAGGGTGGCTTCAACTCTGCTTTTGGTCAAAGGTGACTTCAGCTCTGCTTTTGGTAAAAGGTGGGTTTCAGCTCTGCTTTTGGTAAAAGGTGGCTTCAGCTCTACTTTTGGTAAAAGGTGGCTTCACCTCTATTTTGGTAAAAGGTGGGTTTTTCCTTTTGAGTAAGGAACTCTTTTGGTAAAAGATGGCTTCAGCTCTGCTTTTGGTGAAAGGTGGTTTCAGCTCTGCTTTTGGTAAAAGGTGGCTTCAAACTCTGCTTTTGGTAATAGGTGGCTTCGACTCTGCTTTTGGTAATAGGTGGCTTTGACTCTGCTTTTGGTAAAAGGTGGCTTCAGCTCTGCTTTTGGTAAAAGGTGGCTTCAGCTCTGCTTTTCGTAAAAGGTGGCTTCAGCTCTACTTTTGGTAAAAGGTGGGTTTCACCTCTGCTTTTGGTAAAAGGTGGCTTCAGCTCTGCTTTTGGTAAAAGGTGGCTTCAGCTCTGCTTTTGGTAAAAGGTGGGTTTCAGCTCTGCTTTTGGTAAAAGGTGGGTTTCAGCTCTGCTTTTGGTAAAAGGTGGCTTCAGCTCTACTTTTGGTTAAAGATGGCTTCAGCTCTACTTTTGGTCAAAGGTGGCTTCAGCTCTGCATTTGGTAAAAGGTGGCTTCAGCTCTGTTTTTGGTAAACGGTGGCTTCAGCTCTCCTTTTGGTAAAAGGTGGCTTCAGCTCTACTTTTGGTTAAAGATGGCTTCAGCTCTACTTTTGGTAAAAGGTGGCTTCAGCTCTGCTTTTGGTCAAAGGTGGCTTCAGCTCTGTTTTTGGTTAAAGGTGGTTTTAGCTCTGCTTTTGGTAAAAGGAACTTCTGGAACTGGCTCCTGGTAAAAGGAACTTAGTGCTAGGTCTTCTACTAGAGATTGTCAGAGCTGGCTCTTCTTAGAGATCGTTCTGAGTAGAAGGAACTTTTTGTCTCAGAACTGAGATTGGTAAAAAAAAACTACTACAGACAGCGCCTGATAAAAGGAACTTTGGCTCTTGGTAAAGGAACTAATGTATTTCAGCAGCTTGATCCTTCTTAGGTAATAGGAACTTTATATAAATAAATAAATATATGAATAATATATATATATATATATATATATATATATATATATATATATATATATATATA
>NC_089770.1:12971000-12976000 GCF_040412425.1 Macrobrachium rosenbergii | reverse complement strand
TTAAATCTTGGGACTATGAGTATTTTTTTAACATTAGGACTTAGAGTATTTTTTCATGAAATCTTGGGACTTGGATTATTTCTTTTTTTATGCTGAACTTGGATTATTTCTCTTTTATCTTGGGACTTGGAGTAATTTTTAAAATCTTGGGACTTGGAGTATTTTTTTTTATCTGGGAAAGTTCAGTATATTTTTAAATCTTGGAACTCGGAGTATAATATTTCTTTTTAATCTTTGGACTTAGAGTATTTTTTTATCTTAGGACTTGGAGTGTTTTACTGAAATCTTGGGACTTGAAGTATTTTTTTTTTTAATCTCTGGACTTGGAGAATTTCCTTTTTTTTATATTGGGACTTAGAGCATTTTTTTTTTTACATCTTGGGACCCGAGAGTATTTTTTTTGCAAATCTTTGGACCTGGAGTATTTTGTTTACATTTTTTTTAAGATCTTGGGACTTGGAATATTTTTTTTATCTCTGGACTTGGAGTATTTTTTCTTTATCTTGGGACTTGGAGTATTTTGAGGGGACCTGCCTCATTATCTCAGGATCCCCCGCTTTAGGGAGGCGAAGACGTTCAGATTATGCTTTCTCGTCTAGTTCTCTCTCTCTCTCTCTCTCTCTCTCTCTCTCCCCGTCGTTTTCTTTACAAATGATATTTTCATACAAATTCCACCAAAACGGGTTATCATAATGAGCATTTTTCCTTCAATTAATCATCATAAAATGATTGGTACTGAACTTGCAATATATCTTAGGGGCCTGGTGGTGGGAGGAGCGACAATACGTCCCAACGCCGTGTGTTGTGTTTTGAAGGTTGAGTCAGCAAAAAAAAAAAAATAAAAAGCCGAACTGGAAAACTAATACAGTTCGAGAGAGCCTTGACAACAACAAGGGTAAGTAAAAAAAAAAAAAAAAAAAAAAAAAAAAAGGCTTCGTCCTTTTGGCAACCCAGCTGATAAAAGGGAAGATAGAGACAAGGAACAGCAGGAGGAGGAGGAGGAGGAGGAGGAAGAAAGGGGAGGATGAGGAAGAGGTAGAAGAGGAGGAGGAAGAGGAGAAGGAGGAGGAGTGAGAGGTGGAAAGGGGGGGATGAGGAAGAGGTGGAGGAGGGGGAAGAGATGGAAAAGGAAGAGGAAGAAGAGAATGAGGAGGAGAAGGGGAATGAAGAGGAGGAGGAGGAGGAGGAGGAGGAGGAGGAGGAGGAGGAGGAGGAGGAGGAGGAGGACGAGGAGGAGGAGGGCCGACCGACCGACCGACTTCTCTTATTTTGCACCTCTGCGGAAGACTTCATTCGAGACAATTTAAACTTTTCGGTTTGCGATGCAAGTCGGAACTTCATTCATCTCCTCAGCAGGGACATTTTTGTAGCGTGTGCTCTGCCGAGCGATGGATTAAACCCTCAGGACGTTTGTTTCTTTTGCGCGCGGTCGGGGACAATGCGGGTTCTGTTGAGGAAGGGAGGAAGGGAGGGAGGGAAAAATGTCGGGGAAGGAGGGCGGGGAATATGTCGGGTAGTGAGGTAAATATGCCAGGGAGGTGGGAGATATGTCGGCAAGGGTGGAAAATATGTCGGGGAGTGTGGGAAATGTTGGGGAGGGAGGATAAAAAGTCGGGGAGTGAGGACAGTAAGTCGGGGAGGGTGGGAAACATTACGGGGACGGAGGGAAATATGTCGGGAGGGTGGGAAATGTTGGGGAGGGAAGGAAATAAGTCGGGGAGGGCGGGAAATAAGTCGGGAAGGGCGGGGAATAAGTCGGGGAGGGCGGGAAACATGTCAGGTAGTGTGGGAAATATGTCGGGAGAGGGTGGGAAATATGTGTCGGGGAGGGTAGGAAACATGTCAGGGAGGGTGGCAAATCAGTCGGGGGAGGGCGGGAAATTAGTCGGGGAAGGTGGGAAATATGCCGAGGAGGGAGGGACATATGTCGGGTAGTAAGTCGGGTAGTAAGGGAAATATGTTAGTGGGGACGGAAAATATGTCGGGGTGCAAGGGAAATAAGTCGGGGAAGGTGGGAAATATGCCAGGGAGGGAGGGGAAATATGTCGGGTAGTAAGGGAAATATGCCAGGGAGGAAGGGAATATGTCGGGTAGTAAGGGAAATATGCAGAGGAGGGCGGAAAATATGTCGGGCTGCAAGGGAAATAAGTCATGGAAGGTGTGCAATATGTTGGAGAAGGCTGGAAATATGTTGGGGGCGGGAAATATGTCGGGGAATGAGGTAAATATGTCGGGGAGGGTGGGAAACATGTCGAGGAGAGTGGGAGAAATGTCGGGGGAGGGAAGGAAATAAGTCGGGGATATCGATGACAGAAAGAAGGAAGGTAAATACTTTGAGAATAGAAAGTAGGGGAAGGAAAATGGAAGGGAAAAAAGTCGGAGACAGAAGGCGGGGAGGAGGAGGGAAAGGAACAGGCGATATAAGGTGGGGCTAGAGAGGGTGGGGAGTGAGAAGTGAGGAGAAATAAGTCGGGGATATAAACTGGCAACAGAAGGAGACGAGGATGAAGTAAGGAGGAAGAAAAAAATGTTGAAAGGGAAACTGAGACAAGAAAAAAGTTAAGTGTACCTTAGTTTAACCAGACCACTGAGCTGATTAACAGCTCTCCTATGGCTGGCCCGAAGGATCAATATTATTTTACGTGGCTAAGAACTAACTGGTTACCTAGCAACGGGACCTACAGCTTATTGTGGAATCCGAACCACATTATGACGAGAAATGAATTTCTATTACCAGAAATAAATTCCTCTAATTCTTCATTGGCCGCTCGGAGAGTCGAACGCTGGGCCAACAGCGTGCTACCCGACAGAATTAAATGCTGGAACATAACAACGAAATATAAGGCTGGAACACGAAGCAAAATAATGCTCTAAGATGATGTTGAAAACAACGAGAGAAAATAAGGTTTGAACAACCAAAAGATTTAACCTTGATAAACAACGCTTGAAAATAAAAGCTGGAACACGTGAATGCGAGAACATAACCCTGAAAAAAAAAAAAACATAAGAAAAACCTCCAAAATTAAAACCCTCCAAAATCACATACGCTCGCTCGCGAAAGAATCTGAAATCACTCGGTAAAGTGATACGGGAGATGGTCGCAGTTGCAGAAATCATCCTTGATGACTGCTTTTGACGAATGACCTCGTTATCCCGCGTGCAACTCGTTAGGGAAAGTTTGGCTTGCTTTTTCTTTTTTTTTTTTTGAACCCAGGAGGCAAACACATGTGCAATCAGGACAGGATTTCTGCGATCGGAAAGCACAGATACTGCTATTTCGTGAGAGAAATCCGTCTGGGAATTGCGGGTTTTTGTGTCAGTTTTTGTGTGTTTATATACACACACACACACATATATATATATATATATATATATATATATATATATATATATATATATATATATATATATATATATATATATATATATAAACTTTATGTATATTTATACATATATATAAATATCTACATATATATATACACATATATATAAATATATATATGTACATATATATATATATATATATATATATATATATATATATATATATATTATATATATATATATATACTATATATATTTATATATAACTTTATACGTATTTACTCATACAATGTGTGTATACATACATACATACATACATACATACATATAACACACACACACACACACACACACACACACACACACACACACATATATATATATATATATATATATATATATATATATATATATATATATATATATATATATATAAATATATATATTTCCAATTAGGACTTAGGTTGCTTTTTCATGTCATTCTCTTGCCGTTGGGCGATTCCTGGATTAATATCTAACACAGCTCTGATAGTTGCGTTTCCATAAAAAAATTTTGTGTATGAATGTTATGTATGTCTGCATGCACATGTACTGCAGGGGAAATGAAACAATGAATATAATTCCTGACCGGTTGCTTTTTGATATGCAACACATTTTCAAAGCGTATCACTCCCCTTCAAATGTCAGATACAGAGACGAAGCTGGTCATAGTTTACACCCAGGTTTCCATTTTTCATGTGCATAAGTATATCATGTGTCAATGTGATTTTATATTATATATATTATATATATATATATATATATATATATATATATATATATATATATATATATATATAATATATATATATATATATATATATATATATATATATATATATATATATATATATATATTATATATATATATATATATATAGATATATATATATATATAGATATATATATATATATATATATATATATATATATATATATATATATATATATATATATATATATATATATATATATATATATATATATATATATATATATATGCATATATATTCAGACCGACACACGATATGCTTATACACATGGAAAATGAAATGGCCCGGTGTAAATCCTGACCGGTTTCGGCTCTGTATCTAAGACATGTTCAGGAGGACCGAGACATAGCGTCTGAAATGTCTAACACATCAAGACGAAACCGGTCAGGAATTATAGTCAGTGTTTTGTTTTCCCCTGTAGCGCATGCGCATACAGGCATACATACATATACATACATACACAGACAAAAAAAAATTCTGGTGGAAAAATAACTATCAAAACACTGTTAGACATTAATCCAGATGCCGCCTCAAGGCAAGCGAATAACATAATAAAAATCGTAAATCCTAAAACGAATAATGACCGGGATTTACGTTAGTGTCAGGATTTTTCACCGGATCCGGATGGAGAAATGAGACAGAGATGGAATAGCGGAGAAAGGTGAATAATTGAGTAAGGGAAGAAAAAGAAAAAGTTTCTTCCAGATGTTGCTAAAAGTTCATACTTTCTTTGTGCAAAAATGCACAAAAACGCAAAAACACGCAGAGAGAGAGAGAGAGAGAGAGAGAGAGAGAGAGAGAGAGAGAGAGAGAGATTACTGATACGATAAAAAAATACATATGTATCCAATAACTGCAGACAGA
>NC_089770.1:12951000-12966000 GCF_040412425.1 Macrobrachium rosenbergii | reverse complement strand
GTAAAATAGAAAAGTTATTAACCAAAGTTCTCTGAAATTAAAAGGAATCAAGAATTAGCAGTTTGCAATCAATACATAGTGTTATGTTATGAAAAAGGAGAAAAGAAAATGAACTTCACCACATACCTTGTAAAGGCCATTACTGATGAACCGTTGGATGGCTATCAAAAATATGAGAACTAAAGGGAAAGATCTTATATCACAAGGTCTTAAATTTGACTTTGTTGAAATCACTGACCCAGGTGAACCAAAATTTACAAATATGATAATATCTGACTCAGTGAACCCAAATTTACAAATATCATATATCTGACCAAGGTGAACCAAAATTTACAAATATGATTTCTCTGACTCAGGTGAACCAGAATTCACAAATGATATATCTGACCCAGGTAAACCAAATTTTACAGATACGATATATCTGACCCAAGTGAACCAAAATTTACAAATATATGTGATCCAGGTGAACCAAAATTTATAAATATGATATATCTGACAAGGTGAACCAAAATTTACAAATATGATATATCTGACCCAGGTGAACCAAAATTTACAAATATATGTCTGACCCAGGTGAACCAAAATTTAAAAATGTGACATATCTGACCAAGGTGAACCAAAATTTACAACTATATCTGATCCAAGTGAACCAAAATTTATAAATATGATATATCTAACCCAGGTGAACCAAAATTTACAAATATGACATATCTGACCAGGTGAACCAAATTACAAATATGATGTATCTGACCCAGGTGAACCAAAATTTACAAATATGACATATCTGACCAAGTGAACCAAAATTTACAAGTATGACGTATCTGACCCAGCCAAGCAAACTTAACGCATGGTTATCCATAATGCCTTCCATCTACAATTAAAATCACTGTATACTATACAATGTATACTATCTATTGTATTCATAGTTTACCTAATCAGTAATTACTTATATCAGTGGCGAAGATGATTGGCGGGTGGATGATCAACATATCAATTTGCAGCCCTCTAGCACCAGTGGTTTTTAAGATCTGAGGGCGGACAGAAAAATGCGGACAGCAAAACTAATAATTGCGTTCTTAAAAAAATCGAGCGATAATCCTTAACAGCACAGGGGCAGCCTTTACCATAACCTTACTGTACCCAAGCAAAAATAGCAATTACAGTGTATGATATCACAGCCGGGCAGCAATTACAAGCGCTTCCTAATACAGTTGGTTGCTTTGTATTCGGAAATCGCCCCCAAAGCACATTTGACTTTTACCTGTACAGTAAATGTACCTTCCATCCTTTCAATTTCTCTTGTTTTTGATATGCCACCTTTTTATACTATGGACTGTCTGTAAGTCAAGATGCCTAAATGACATACTTAAAAACATTTCATACAAAGGAATTTTTTTTGTATAAACAAAAGTAACATGATAAATAAAATAGTAAAAATGACAGATAAAAATACAACATTTCAGTATTAATGGGATAAACATGCATATACACAATATTCAAAGACAAAAAAATATAGTAATTATGACACTGATAAGAAATAAAAATACTTCAATATGCACGGAATAAACACGTACATAACAATATTCATGTGAAAGACGTACATCAAAACATCAAACAATAGCAAAACATGCAAAGCGAGACAAATTTATTACACCATTGAAAATATAGACCCTCTACCTTTTACACTTTTATAATAAGCATTTCATGTGCTTCCTTATAAACATGTGTACTATGTTGCAAAAGGTTTTTAAGTGAGTCAACAACATCAAAAAAGACTCCATAAAAGATTGTGTGGTTGTAATAAATAATACACATTGTATATGCATAGTGCTACGTATTCATTGAAGTATAAGGTAAAATAGCGGTTTGTTGTTTGTATACTGATTTGGCATTGTAATATGAAGGGTCAACGGCGCAAGATACATTTATAAATATTTATACAACTATATGAAACATATAAATATATACTGTATATATAAATATATATATATATATATATATATATATATATATATATATATATATATGTTATATATATACATACATATACATATGTATGTATGTATATGTATACATTTATATATATATATTATATATATATATATATATATATATATATATATATATATATATATATATATATATATATATATATATATATATATATACATATATATATATATATGTATATATATATATATTAGACACACACACAAATGCACTTAATAGTAGTAGTTACTGTCTAATAAAACCTTTAGCCAGACCAAAAAGGTTAATATTTCGCCTATGATATTTACAATACCCTTGGAAAGGGAATATGAATCCCCCTCCCCTCCTCCCCTGCCCTCCCTCTCTCGTTGCCATATATGGATTCACCGATCGGAATCCCTTTTATTTGCGCGAGCGAGCGGATTCGGAACGTATTCGTTGGCTTTGTTTGTGCGTCGGGGATTGTTTGCTGTTGTCGGACAAACTGTGAATGTATTTGTTTTTCGCCGGGCGAGGGTTGGGCTTGCAACTGTATATATATTGGTTTCTATCGTCAGAGTGTTACATTTATTCTGGCCTCCGTTGTGGATGATTGTGTAGTTTATTATATATATATATATATATATATATATATATATATATATATATATATTTATATTATATAGTATATACAGTATATACAGTATATATATATATTATATATATATATATATATATATATATATATATATTTATATATATTATAATATATACTATATATATATACATATATATATTATATATATATATACTGTATATATATATATATGTATATGTCATATATATATACATATATATATATATACATATATATTACATATATATATATATATATATATATATATATATATATATATATAATATATTTATATTTATACGTAGTATATATGTAAATACAAACGCACGCGCCAAAAACTACACAATCACCCACAACGGAGACCAAAATAAACGAAACATTTGGACGTTAGAAACTCAATATATATAAGTTACAGTTACCAAGCTAAACAGCCCGGCGAAAAACAAAGATCATTCACAGAATTCATCCGACAACAGCAAACAATCCTCGACGCACAAACAAAAGCCAACGAATACACCTTGAACTGTCGTCGCATAAATAAAGAGATCTTGATCAAACCGTATATGGCAACGAGAGAGGGGATGGGGGATTCACATTCCCTTTGCAAGGGTATTGTAAATATCATAGGCGAAATATTAACCTTTTTGGTCTGGCTGTCATTTTGTTTGTGACAGCAACTAAATTACTGAAGCGTAGGGAGAGAGAGAGAGAGAGAGAGATGCAATGCGGCCGAAATATTCCTATTTTCGTTCGCTTGGATTTCCTTACTTTTCGTTGACAATTGGCTGTCTGAACCTGTTGCTATCAGGTGTTACTAACTTTCTAGAATTATTTTTATATAGATGACCTCTCGTAACTTCTCCTTTCACTTCCATAATCATTTTTTATATAGGTGACCTGGGGTAACTTTTCTTTTCACTTCCAAAATCATTTTTTTATATAGTGACCTGTGGTAATTTTTCATTTCACTCCGTTCAGTTTTTTCCTAATTTTCATTGACAGTAAGAGCTAAATAAATCTATATTTACATTAATTCCTGTTGAACGGTAACTATATTAAATGATGTATCTTGACTCACAGATGCCACAGCGTCCTTACCTTTCAACGAAGCCGAATCTGAAAGACAGAACAATGGAATCAGCAAACAGCAGGAAATAAAGCAAGTAATAATTATAATATTATTAATAATAATAATAATCTGTAATAATGAAATCCGAGTGGATCTTGTTTGTCTTCCACAGGGTGATAGTGGGGGAGACATGGCACAGCCACCCACCCCCTGCAATCCGGTCTGTCCACCCGGGTGGGCAGGGGTGGGAACGGGAGGTGGGGAGACATCCACCCTCCTCCTACAAACCAGTCTATCCACTTGGGGGTGGGGGCAGGGTAAGCAGGGAAACGAGAGGGTAAAATTAGACATCCACCCTCCTCCTGCATACCTGTTTTAGTCCCCGCCGGGTGGGGCGTAGGGGGAGGCAGCAGCGCCGGGTTCCAGCGCGCCAAAAAGCTCGTAATTATAATAATAAATAAACAGCTATTGCTACTACTATTATTTTTAGTCTTTGATGGTGAGCTGTCCATTTGCAATTTATGGCTATGAAAATGTACCATTTTTAGTCGTTTCTGGATACGATACATGCTCTCTTTTTTTCTTCCATTTTAATTTTCTTTCGTTGTCTATGGGAAAAGCGTGGGTTACAATCAAAACCCACGCTTTCCCCACGGACAACGAAAGAAAATTAAACTGGAAAAAAAACGAGCATGTATCGTATCCAGCAATGACCAAAAATGGTACATTTTCAGCGCCACAAACTGCAAATGGACAGCTCACTATCAAAGACTGACCGAACAATGTCTTATGAAATTTAGCTTGTCAAGCGACAGTGAAAATAGAGAGTTGGAGCGGTTGGACAGCAAAAAAAATAATAGAGATCCAGCAAATAAAGGGGAAGGGGTACAAGGATCTCAAGGTGGAATTGGGAGACAACCTAACAATTGCACTGAGAAGTAATAGTCAGAGAGGTTGGGCAGCAAAATTAAAGAAAGGAGCGATGGAGGTAAATTAGAAGGGTAAGAAAGGGGGAGGGGATAGGGGCCGAACGGACTCTGCAACATCCTTTAGTAATGCCTACAGTGCACCATGTGAGGTGAACTGATGACACTACCCCGCTACAGGGTCACCATCGAAGATGTTTCTTAAAATACTATAAGAAATGATCTTCTCTGCTACAAATAAACTATTTTTCTGAGAGAGGAAATGAGAGAGAGAGAGAGAGAGAGAGAGAGAGAGAGACTTCAAACAATAAATGTCGAAATATGAAGCTAAATGGATATTTTCTCGTGCATTAGAAGCAACCAATTCCTAGCTGCTCAAAGACTGTAACCACTACCCCCTACCCTGCATTAATAATAATAATAATAATAATAATAATAATAATAATAATAATAATAATAATAATAATGCAATAATAATAATAATAATAATCAATGACAGTTATTAGCAAATATCAGCCCTGATGAGGAGAAAATAGTAAGAAAAACTGAAGCGGCATATATAAAATCAATTCCACTGATGCTGCATTCCTCTTTAACAAGACATGCTTAGAGAAGGTCTGTTTGCTAAATAATTATAATAATAATAATAATAATAATAATAATAATAATAATAATAATAATAATAATAATAATAATAATAAATAATAATAGTGAAAACATATATACTCGTATGAAATTTCAATCTTAAGTAACTGATGGGTTTGCTGAGCTGAAAGGAAATGGTCCCTTGCTTAAGATTACGGGTTTCTTATTCTTAAATACAGTCTAGGAGATTTCTTCAAAATCTAAGGGATAGAGACATTATCCCTTCAAGGATAAGACCATAACCCTTTCCACCAAGTGTGACGGTTGTATTATAGCACAGCAGATGATAATTACTGCCAAACTTTGCTCAAGTATCGCCTACCTCAAAATATCTACTTCAGTATCGCTTGGAACTATAGATTTCCAAATGCCTTTGTCTGATTTCCTATCAATCTGACCCTTGTTTAAGTTTCCAGGCCCCATAAACACACACATATATATAACATATATTGCGTACATACATGCATACATATATAGATATATAAATACAATAACATATTATATTATATATATATATATATATAAATATATCTATATATATATATATTTATGAATATATTATATATATACATAAATATATAAATATAAATATAATTTGCATATATATGTATATATAAATATATTATATATATATATATATATATATATATATATATATATATATATATATATATATATATATATATATATATATATATATATATATATTATAATATTAATATATCTCATTCAGAGGCCTATTTCCCCAAAACATCCTGATATACTGTTATTGCCTTCTGCGAAGAGCAACTTCTGTTGGGGGATAAAGAGGTGGGGAGGGCAGAGTAAAGGAAAGGGGGCTGGTGTTTAGACCCACCTTGGCCCACCTAATATATAGAGGCAATCAAAGTTATGGTGCAAAGTTGCCAATGGGTAAAACATATAATGTATGTTGAGGAAAGGACGTTATTCTCTGTAAGAGTCGAGTTTTTTTTTAATATTTTTTGGGTGAATTTAAGTTTCAGGTTTCTGAGAGAAAACTATCGTGACGGCGTTGTTTGTCCGTCCTTATTCATCCGCATCTTTTCCCGCCCTCAGACTTAAACATTGTTGAGGCTAGAGGGAAGGTAAATTGGTATGTTGATCATCCACCCTCCAATCATCAAACATACCAAATTGCAGCCCTCAACCCCAGTTTTATTTTTATTTTATTTAAGTTAGCCATAATCGTGCTTTTGGCAACAATATAGGAGAGGCTACCACCGGGCCGTGGTTAACGTTTCATGGGACGCGGCTCATACAGCATTATACCGAGACCACTGAGAGATAGATCTATTTTCGGTGGCCCTGACTATACGCTGTAGCGGCTGTACAGAAAACTCGATTGCGCCGAAGACACTTCGCGTATTTTTCACTTTTTTTTTATAGATTTTGAATAATGGGGAGTCTAGAAACTTGTTTTATTTGTTTTTTTTCTTTTAAATTCAACGGTGATCTACTCTATGGTTATGGAATATTAAACATAAAATTAGGGTTATAATTTCTAGACCCATTCTCTAGTGCTTAAGAGTTGGTGATGGTTCAAATGGTGAAAATAATCATGTTTCTTATATAGTCACAATAATATATGGCAGAATGTGAGACTTTATAAAATGAATAAAAAGTTGAACCCTTCCTGGGTTATCTTCAGTCCAACTGAAGATGAACCCAGGAATGGGTCTAAAGCTTTTTTATTCATAAAATCTCACATTCTACTGTTGATATATTACCATGACCTTAATGTTACTCCTGTTCCTCGGCATTCAGAATTCTACACACACACAATAAATAATAATAACAATAATAACACGATAATAATAATAATAATAACCGCTATTATTGCTACTACTATTATACTACAATGAAAACCCACGCTTTCCCCAAGGACAACGAAAGAAAAGTTGAAATGGAAGACCATAAAAAAAAAGGCGTTCGTATCGAATCCATAAATAACTAAAAATGGTACACTTTCATAGCCATAACTCTCGCGACTCTAACAAGATAAAGAATTGTAAACATTACAGAAAAAAGGCCAAAGGCCAATTAAAAAGCCCCCGCTTCATTGGTTGACGTTTCGTAACGTATTGAACATCAAAGTACGAAAAAATAAAAAAAATAAAATGCATAAATAAATCAAAATATAGTTAATGTTTCGGGCGTTCTTTTTTGGGAGACCGAAAACATATTGAAAATGGTGTAAAACATTTTGGCCAATTTCCTCAACCGTCCTGTTCTCTTATATCTTTTCCTCCCCACCCCCCCTACCTCACCACTCCCGGAGTGCCACATGTACAAACAGAGTAAGACTCCTCTGACCCCTCCTCCCTATCCAGCGCCTATCTATCTCCCTCACCTCCACCTCCACCTTACTAGAATCATGATAAAAATCAACACCATTATATCTAATCACCCCCTTCCCACACTATACAAATACCCCCCCCCAATACACCTACCACTTCCCTACCCACTCTCCTTCAGCCTTAAGGATTCCACCACAGAATCCTAGCTCCCCCTAACCCACCCACCCACCCACCCTACACCGCCACCTCCCACTCTACCACAGCCCACCTCCCACCCTACACCGCCACTCCCACCTTTGGATAAAAAAAGTAGAATGAGTTTAATGAATGAGTTTAATAATTAGTAAGTCCATTAAACCTGGTCGCTTCTCCTATATTTTCTCGTCGTCTCCAGGTCTGGTCAAGAAAAAGACACCAGAATGCTCATTCCACAGGCCACTGCTCTTAAAAAAAAAAAAGTTTGTTTGTTCAATAAATAATTATTTCAAACACCTTTACGGTCCACCTGAAATATAAAAAAAAATGCAATTTTATTCCCCATATAAATTCTCTAACAGATATCACATAGAAATAATGGTTGGTTTTTGTAACAGAAGCGTATATTTACACGACTGGACAATTTGTGATATAGGAATCACCCAGTTTATGTTATAAAAACACAAATTGATCTGCGTATCAATTCTACTACAAAAAAAAAACCGTTTGACATAAAACTTCTAATTTTACATGATCGAAATAAATACAATAAATAGTTTGCAAACTGGAAACCATGTTTCCCGAACTAAACATTCTCCACCAAAAAAATAAATAAACAAAATAACATTGGACATGATTCTCAATTTTCCATTTCCAAAAAGAAAAAAAAAATGTTGAAAATTTGTTCGACTGAAAAACAAACTAGTATTGAAATCTTTCGTTTTCAACTAAAAAAAATATAGAAAAATTGTTTGCAACTGGACCCTGTTACCTGAGCTACCTTTCCATTCAGAGGATGGGAGCCCTGTTCATGAAAGAGAAATTCTCTCCATTTCAATGCAATGAGAAGATAACCATGCATTTGATAATTAATTCTGTGTATTGATTTTAGTTTTTCGTTTTTGCAATTTATATATATATATATATATATATATATATATATATATATATAATATGCACGTATTTACGTTCGTATGTACTGTCCGGCTTGCATATATATTGTAAATATCTACCATTATAGTATATATATATATATATATATATATATATATATATATATATATAAATATATATGTATATACGTTGTATTTATAACATACATCATATATATACATATGTATATATATGAGTATATATATATATATATATATATATATATATATATATATATTTATATATATATTTATTATTGCTGTACGTATGCCAACATGAAATACGTGGAAGTCTCTCTCTCTCTCTCTCTCTCTCTCTCTCTCTCTCTCTCTCTCTCTCTCTCTCTCTCGCTTGACGAAAATAATTCCTCACAACCGGAACTAAATTGGATTCGCGTGTCTTTGATTTCTCCAGGGGAATCGGCAAATCAATCTATAATAAACTACGAGGCGATAGGAGCCTCTCAGAACAGCGACCGAGATGGATCTCTCTCTCTCTCTCTCTCTCTCTCTCTCTCTGATGGTGCATCTCGCGTCAACCTCCTTCGATGCTTAGGAAGTGGCCTTTTCTGACAAGAGACACTTGTGGTCATAAGTTCGTGGTGATCATTTTGAAATTGGTAAATTGAGGCGAGAAAGCGTAAAGAATGAAATAAGAAGAAGTGAGGTGTGATTTACAAAATGTTATATGAGATATTATCCTTGAAGTGAATTCATGCATATATACATATACTTTTTATATACATATATATGTATATTATATATATATATATATATATATAATATATATATATATATATATATATATATATATATATATATATATATATATATAAATATATATATATATATATATATATATATAGAAATAATCAACACACAATCACATTGGAAGAGAAATAAATTTCTGATTCACATCAGAGGATCAACCCAGGTCTTTCAATTGAGCAAGGGCGCTGCACTAGGCCACAATGACCTGTGGCCTGGTAGACAGCGCCTTGCTCTTCAATTGAAGACCCTGGTTCGATCCTGATGAATCGAAAATTTATATATATATATATATATATATATATATATATATATATATATATATACATTATACGTGTATATGTGTATATATGTATATAAGTACATGCACACACCAAAGCCTACGTGTAATCGCGAAATAATATAAATGAGTACATTAAAGATTATGGGAGATAAATTGCCAGTAAACTATTTAAGGTCCAGGAAAGAAAAAAAAAAAAAACTGGAAAAATTAAGCCAATTGAATATCCTAAAAAATCACCACAAAAATACCTTCGAACAACCGCGAAGCATTACCTTCAATTAAACTGACTCCTGGAGTGACTTTCACGTAACTTTTATAGTCCAAGCTATTTTTTCCCTCAGGGGAAAGAATATAACCGCACTCGAGGAAAAGGAGTCGGTTGTCGTGTTCAATATTTTACCAAGAATAATGAGCAGGTAATGGAGTTAAAAGCATTGGGGTATTTTTTATCATATTTTATATATATATTTTTTGAAGGGTTCAGGTATTTCTTCCCCCAGCAGTTAGAGTAATTGCTCTTGTTTCACCCTTTTCTTTTGCCTATTTTATTTCAGGATTAGGAGATCCTCTAGGATTGTAATTTCATGGAGCTTTCAGTTGGGAGGCGATGTTCATTTATGTATGTGTATATATATATATATATATATATATATATATATATATATATATATATATATATATATATATATATATATATATATATATATATGTATATATATATATATATATATATATAAACCTCGATAGGGTCGGTAGAGCAGCAGCCTCCGGACTTCATAGAGGTCTCTGGCGCGGGTTCAAATCCGCAGCCGACCGGTCAGAGCAGACACTTTGCTATCCATGTAGACACCCGGGATTATGTAATACGTAATCAACGGATAGGTTTGCTGAAAGCAAATGGGCGTTACAGACCAATACACACACAAACAAAGCCCCCAACATCTAAAAACATAACACACCTCACACGTCTCGAACTGTGGACCCCTAACTGCTCAATTCTCCTCGCTGCTGGGGAAAAAGGGAGCTGGGGATTTGCATGATACATGTACACATGCGCTACCGGGGTCTAAAAGCGATGTCAGGCAGGGCAGCCGATCAGGCTACGCGTCTACCCTAACGCCAAATCAAAGTCTTTTAAAAGAAGGCATAGTGCTCACCCCCTACTAAAAAAATGGAAAAAGCACGTTAAATGAAGAAGAAGAAGAATATATATATAATATATATATATATATATATAAATATATATATTATATATATATATATATATATATAAATATATATATATACATATGTTTATATAACATATATATATATATATGCATATATATATATATACATATATATATATATATATGTATATATATATATTATAAATATGATATATATATATATATACCTGGTTATTATATATACTATTCACAAAAATTCACAAAAAAAAAAATACCTCATTTCAGCCAGATACCTGAACTCTCATAACAATGAGAATTACAAACTGAGTACCTAAAGGTAACAGTGATCCCTTAAAAGTTCATTAATCACATGGAATTCAAACTAAGTTTATCAAGAGACTAGTGTGAGTTTCAAATAATTAAATAAGAAATATACTAGAGTAAAAGGGCCTCACTCCATCAAACAACTTGTTTCCTGGTCTTAATTCACTTAGCAAAACTAAAGGAACAAAACATGTTTATCACTTTGCCTTATGCACACACAATTAATCCTATTCACTAGTGGACAATAAATGAAACACTGTTTTTTAAAATTTTAAAATACAATAATTTATTTTAAATTCAACATTTATATTTAGAATTCACAATCTGAAAATTTACTATACTTCTGAAAACAACAAATAATTTAATTAATTCCTTTGAGTTAAATTATTTAACAAAAGTAAAACCACAAAAACTGAATTGATCAAGAAATTAAGTTAATCAAGTAAAATTTAAAACTATCAAGAATTATTCAAGATTTGAAAGAAAATTTTAATAAAACAAAAATTGAATCAAGTATGCAATGTTAAAATTATCAAGAAATATTTAAAATGCTAAGTAAATAAATGCTAAGTCACAAATATATAAAAATGAAAATCAAGAGATTGCAAACACAAGAACACAAAAAATGTGCAAAAAGATTTATCAATAATAATTTCACCAAGGCAAAATTCTCTCAATATACCATATTATACCATGGTAACAATAAGTAAAATTCATTTTATCTTACACAAGCTTGTGAAAAACCTTGTAAAATCATGCAGCTGCTTTAAATTCACAAACACACTTTTATTTAGGTGTTGTTATATTAAAAATTTTACTAAATTCAGATATCAAAAGCTAATACTAGTACAGTGACCCACTAACACTTTTTTGTTAATAATGACTCTTTTTGAAGAGAGAGAGAGAGAGAGAGAGAGAGAGGAGAGAGAGAGAGAGAGAGAGGGTGAGAGAGAGAGAACTACCAGCAAAGGTCTCTCTAATCAGAATAGGGTAAATCTATGGATTCCAGTAGGAGAAACAATAAGATGACGTCAGTAAGGCATTTTGGGAATGAGATACAAAGGAATTTCTAGAAGAAGGAGGATGACGCAATCGATCGAGACATGCATACTCTCAAAAGGACATACGTGATCAGAGCAATGTATGTAACGTTTCGAAACCACTTGTCTTCTTCTCATATGAGACAAAGCTTTTACAGAAATCCTAACACGATCAAACAGATAGCAACTGGAAACTATGATTGGCATGCTTTAAAAACAAAATGAAAAACCCGAGTTGGTTTCCAGAATGGATCAGCAATTGTTATCCCGACCCGTCATCGTATAACCCAAAACAATGCGCTCTCTTATCTGAATTGATGACAGATGACACATCTGGTCTAAAACTCGAATCTCTCTCTCGCTACTACGCTATTATCAATAAAGATATTATTAATTCTAAATTATGCTGTTAGGTTATCTAAATCACTAACCCTTTTGAGATCTGACATTATACTTCATAATGATATTTCAACAATCATTACTATTACGTATAACACATGATAAAATAGAAGAATATATATCAAAACTATAGGATGATATGTGTATTACAAGGCAACATCATGAAAAAATAAATATATATATATATATACTATATAAGTGTATATTATATATATATATATATATATATATATATATATAATTATATAAGGTATTATGTGTATATTTATATATGAATATATATAAATATATTTATATGTATATTACAAATATATACATATATTTACATACACACATATATACATATATTTTTATAATATAAAATATATACATATATGTATATTTACACATATATACATACATACACATATTAACCCTTCTTTAGATTCTGGTCCTACGTCTACTACTTCTTCTTCTCCATCTTCTTTAGATCTCTCTCGAGTACTATCATCAAAAACGACCCCAACTCCTGCGTATCGAAAGAGGCAGTGAAGACGCAGCTTCCGATGGCGAGAGAATGATTTATCCAGTCGGCTCAAGAGCGCATCCCAACGCCTTGTGGTTTATTACATGGTGACTCCGCGAATCCCCCGGAGAAATCAAAAACAGGAGGGCTCAATTGAGTTCCTGTGGCGAGGAATTTCTTGTAAAGTGAGTGAGTGAAAGATGTTTGTAAGAATACACACATACACGCATTATATATATATATATATATATATATATATTATATATATATATATAGAGAGAGAGAGAGAGAGAGAGAGAGAGAGAGAGAGAGAGAGAGAGAGAGGAGAGAGAGAGAGAGGGAGGTGTGTTAAATCCTTTTTTCGGGATTCTTCTTATAAAGAATTTGGGTTGATTTCATTGAATTCTATGAATTTTAAACTATCGAGCCAAACGCTGGAGCACTTTCGTCTATTCATCGCTTAAGACAGTGAAAAGAGAGGGTTGAGTGGTTGGACAGCCAGATAAGAGAGATCCACGAAATAAAGGAGATGAAGTACGAGGATCTAAAGGTGGAAGTGGAGAAAACTCCCACTGCTGTATCAAGAAGTAACAGTCAGAGAGGTTGGACAGCAAAGGAGGCGGGAATGGAAGTGAAGTATCAGGCTAAAAAGTGAGTGGAGCCACGGGCCGAAGGGACGCTGCAAAGACCCTTTAGTAATGCCAACAGTGCACCACGTGAGGCGCAACGTACGCACTACCTCCCTGTACGTCCTATTCATTATCACCTTTGATTTTAGTAACCGATTTTTTTATAATTACTTCTGCTAAAAGTACGACTATAAATTTTCTACTCTTAACGTGTAAGAATGCCTTTGAATCCTAACAAGTAATCGTTTCTGCTCAAAGGGACTTGACTTTGGCGGAGGTTTGCGCTGTAAAGTGTTTTTTTTTTATTTAATCAGAATCTATTCTTTAGAATGCAACAGAAAGCGTAGATAAAAAAACACCAATAAAAATATGATAAAAAAGTAATAAAAATAAAACCAACTGCTTACACATTCTCATTCAAGAACGTCTCCACTCTGATACAGCAATAAAAACCCTTCTGAAGACACATTCCGAAGAGTATACCTTGGGACACATTCTTCAGAATATAAAAAACAAATAAAAGCAAAACCACACAATTTTCTCCCACAACTCTATAAAAAAAAAATATTTACAAGCACCAAGTTTCTCAGCCTCCCTAACGATACATAAAATTTTCTTTCCTCCAGAACCTATTCTCAAGAATATAAAACAAAACGCTCATCGAGAACGACCTATTTGTCATCCAAGAATGATATATCCTCGCCATCTTGGACAGAATGGCCGTGGGCGTAACGCAAGTGGCGTCTTCATTGTCTTGTTTGGTTATCTATATCTGTTTATTTATTTTCTTTATTTTTTTTTTATTTATTGTTTTACTTATTTATCTGCTTGTTTCTTTATTTGCTTATTTATTTACTCGTTCACTATTGTCTTCGATTTCCTTTATTTTGCATGATAGCAATATAATAATAATAATAATAATAATAATAATAATAATAATAATAATAATAATAATAATAATAATAATATATGAAGGAGTAGATAACAAAATAGTAAAAATAATGAATTATGCGATTTTATCTTCAATAGAAAAGACAATATAAGATAAATTCGCATAATACAGCCATCCTTTTTAACAATAATATAATAATAATAATAATAATAATAATAATAATAATAATAATAATAATAATATGTTAATTATATTAATCAAAATAATAACAATAATAATAACAAAATAAAATAAGTATATC
>NC_089770.1:12926000-12941000 GCF_040412425.1 Macrobrachium rosenbergii | reverse complement strand
ATCCAGTTGTAACTTGATAAGAAAAACGTACATCACTTTGTGCCTTAGCGTCGTAATGATTACGATAGATTTTAAAGGTATATATAGTGTCGAAATGCCGTTTTTAAAAGTTGTTACTTTTTTCGCGAGTGTCATGTTGTGAAGTGATCTTCAAACGCCACAACCGGTAGGGGTACTTTTACCAACAGAACGGCTGAACCAACGTAAATATGATTTTGTTTTCGTTGTCATTCGCTTTAGTTTTATTTTGCAGTCATTTTGATGATATTTGTTCTTGTCGAATTGTCACTTTATAATAATGGGGACTAGGCTTATACCGATGTCTATGGTTCATATAGGTTCATGTGGAGCTAAATATTGTCTTCAGCACGAAGAGGTGCCATGCAGTAGCATGTACTTAGAGCCATTTTTCTACAGATTTTGTTATTCTTGACTGCAATTACCCATACAGTATTTTTAAGGAGAAATAAAAGGGTAATTACTTAAGGGAGTACCCGTTTGCCAAGGCACAGGCTTTTCCGAAGTTACAGGTAGGCCTAGGCTTACAGTAGTTTACTAGGAATGAGGATGCGTTGGTTTCAGTGTCATCATTTAATAATCTTTATGTAGTTATTTACAGTCTTTTGGGGCATATTAACTCCTGTTGGCAACTTGAACCTCATTGGGACCCATTACTGCATTTACGATCGTAATACGTGCAATTCAATTTCATGGTGAGTGTGGAGTGTGAGAGGCCAAGCCACATTTGGAGAATAGGATTTTGGCTGCCCTTTAATTAGGATACTTTAAAAGCTAGGCCTAGGCCGTAGGGAATGAAGCTTGGAGCAAGTGACATTGGGTCATCATATGAAATAGGATTCCATATGCCAGGCCTAGGCCGTAGGGGCTGAAGTTTAGGGTACATGACACTGGATCATCATTTGAAATAGGAAACCTTACACTGGGCCTAGGCTGTAGGGAATGAATTTTGGGGAAAGTGACATTGGGTCATCATATGAAATAGGATACCGTATGCTAGGCCTAGGCCATAGGGGCTGAAGTTTGGGGCACGTGACACTGGATCATCATTTGAAAGAGGACACCTTACGCTAGGCCTAGGCTGTAGGGAATGAAGTTTGCGTTAAGTGACATTGGGTCATCATTTGAAATAGGACACCTTATGCTAGGTCTAGGCTGTAGGAAATGTAGTTGGGACAAGCGACACTGGGTCATCATATGAAATAGGATATCTTATGCTAGGCCTAGGCTGTAGGGAATGAAGTTTGCGTTAAGTGACATTGGGTCATCATTTGAAATAGGACACCTTGCGCTAGGCCTAGGCTGTAGGGAATGTAGTTAGGGCAAGCGAAACTGAGTCATCATATGAAATAGGATGCCTTACGCTAGGCCTAGGCTGTAGGGAATGAAGTTCAGGGCAAGTGACATTGGGTCATCATATGAAATAGGAAACCTTACGCTGGCTTAGGCCGTAGGGAATGAAGTTTGGTGCTAGTTGCATTGGGTCGTGGGTCACAATAAGAAGTGTCATGTTTTTTTGTGCATAGTTTTCCACTTAAAAACACATGACTTTTGTTGTTATCATAAATATTAAGCCACAAGTACGTATAATATCGAATTTATAATACTAAGGTAGGAACTTATACTTATTGGGTGTAAGTTATTCCTAAGGTAAAGTTAATTCCATATTAAGATGTATATTATATATAAATAAATAAATATACATATATTTAATATATATATGTATGTAAGTATATATATATATATATATATATATATATATATATATATATATATATATATATATTCATAGTGCCTTACCGTTGGTTAACAGATAGTTAGTTTAATGTCAAGTATTCGCTACATATTGAAACGAAAATAGATAATATATAAAATATAAAGACATTCAGTGCGTGAAATGCATTTGTGAAGCATCACAAATGCATTTGTCTGTAATTCTGAAATGATTTATAAGTTTAAATATAATACAACTGGTCTGTAAAGACTTAAAGAAAAAGGAGTTTTTTGTATCTAATTTGTACCATGGGGTGAAAATATAGTGCCTGTATTACTGCAACAAATACAGTGAGTTTTAATCCTTTTATTCACGGCGTTCAGTATGGGGAAATATCTGCGTTCTGTAAATAGTTATATTTTACACCTTCAGGTCTCTCTCTCTCTCTCTCTCTCTCTCTCTCTCTCTCTCTCTCTCTCTCTCTCTCTCTCTCTCTCTGCTAGATTATTTTATGATCCACTTCTGTAAAAATAATCACCTACTGACATTTCTTTTCTTCTCTCTCTCTCTCTCTCTCTCTCTCTCTCTCTCTCTCTCTCTCTCATTATCATCCAATTTATGTTAAATTGTCATAATCACCTATTAACATTCTCTCTCTCTCTCTCTCTCTCTCTCTCTCTCATATTATCATCCAATTTATGCTAAATTGTCACAATCACCTATTAACACACTCTCTCTCTCTCTCTCTCTCTCTCTCTCTCTCTCTCATATTATCATCCAATTTATGTTAAATTGTTATAATCACCTATTAACATTCTCTCTCTCTCTCTCTCTCTCTCTCTCTCTCTCTCTCTCTCTCTCTCTCTCTCTCTCTCTCTCTCTCTCTCTCTCTCTCTCCAGCCAGAAGATCTTCCCGATATTCGATAGTGATTCGAGTGAAGTTCATCCAAGCGTTTACTGAATTTCATCAGTGTTTGCTCTGAAATTCATCCGTCATTGTGTTCTGAAAGTTATCAGGGGAAATTCGGTACTGAATCTTCAGTTATTCAAGATTCATCCGAAATTCATCCAACTCAGAGAATTCATCCACAATTCATCAGTTCTTCACATGATATGATATTTATTTTAGTTCCCCGTAGGGGGGTAGTGCCATCAGTGCATCTCATGGGGTGCACTGTAGTTATTACTAAAGGTTCTTTGCAGCGTCTCGTCGGCCCCTAGCTGCAACCCCTTTCATTCCTTTTACTGTACCTCCGTTCATATTCTCTTTCTTCCATCTTATTTTCCACCCTCTCCTAACAATTATTTCGTAGTGCAACTGCGAGGTTTTCCTCTTGTTGCACTTCAAACCCACACTCTCAAAATTTCCTTTTCAGCACTGAATGACCTCACGGGTCCCAGCTCTTGACCTTGGGCCAAAACTCCATAAAAGTAAAGTTTATTTCAGTCACCCACCACTCCAATAACTGAAACCTGAAATTCAGCAACAAGAGTCTCCCTTGCAATATCGTCGCCCAAAATTGGACGGAATACGTCCGAAAATTATTAACTTGAGCCAAGTTTAATCCCGTCTTAATTTCATGTTGATATCAAAACTGCTATCGGCAGGAGATCAGTGTCAATACAGACTCGTGAAATTTATGACACTCGTCATAATGAAATATAAATACTGCGACGCTTCGGCGCTCTCCTCTGGCAAACACTTTTCCAACTCCTTCGCCCTCCCGTCTCTCTCTCTCTCTCTCTCTCTCTCTCTCTCTCTCTCTCTCTCGGGAGATTTTCTTCGCTGTATCCTTCTTCATACGTAGGATACTCCGTGATTATATAATAGTCATCGCTCTTCGTATTGTCGTCCCATAGTCTCTTCACCTTATTAATTGGTTGAGTGATTTGAATGTTTAATGATGAAAGCTGTGTGTTTTAAAGCTGTTGTGTATGATATATGTATATTATTTATATATATAATATATATGCATGTATGTATAATATATATGGATATATATATGTATATATATTATATAAATGTATACAAATAAATTTATGACTCACATTATGACTTGTGTGGCTTGGTTGGCAGCGGCCCTGTCTTTCGATTGAAAGACCTGGGTTCGATTCTGATGTGAGTCAGGAATTTATATCTGTTCCACGCGTGATCGTGTGCTGATTATGTCTAACATACGTATATGTGTGTATATATATATACACATATATAATGCATACACACATACAGTATATATATATATATATATATATATATATATATATATATATATATATATATATATATATATATATAAAATCTCGATAGATGGACAGATAGATAGGCGTCCCCTGCCCTTCTCATCTGCATCACTCCGGGAAAAATCCGACTCGGAAACAAAAACTTGTGGCCCTAGGCAATTTAGGTAAGACTGTGAAATTCATAGCAGTGGAAGTTCTCGAAATTCTTTTAGTATAAAATCCTTTTTTTAAAATTTAATTTTTAGATAACATCGTTTAGTTTTGAGTCTGGTAACGTATTCCAGTCTATCTTCACCATCGCCCTCACAAGTGTGTCACTTTCATCATCATTCCGATAGCGTTTAAAACATTCTTCTGTTATTTTTATTTACTCGGCCTTTGAGAGTACCGTCTGTGATTTTTGCGCTCGGATAAAATGTCAAGAGAAAGATGATTTCGAAATGGTTCTCTCGCGTTTTACAGGAATAGCGTAAAAATGAAGATTTATAATAAATATTTTCTTCCTGTGTTCTGTGCGTGTGGGACTGATGCCATTATATTCTGTTGCATTTACTGCAGTCGACCTTTCAGGAGCTGCGTTTCTGCCTGAACGGAGAGGAAATTACAAAGGTACACGGTTTTATTTACCCTGGAAAGTATTGCATGGAATTTGTAATGAAACTGACGTGCAGTTTTTCATATGGACGCCATTCCACGATTGAGTATTTTTTTTTTTAATTTTCAAATATTTGCTCTTTTATTCATGCTTCAGTTATGCCGCGAGGGATTGCACTGAATCGTCCTGTAATAAGTATTGTGCACCTTGACTGAGTCTGGTGACCTATATTATGAATCTAGACTGGTTGGACTCTGTCAGTATATATATTGTGCACTCAGACTGAGTCGGAGTCTGTTAGTATATGTTGTATATTTAAACCGAGTTGGAGTCTGTTAATACATATTGGGTACCTAGACTGTGTCGGAGTCTTAAAATATATTGTGCACCTAGCCTGATCTGGAGCCTGTTAAAATATATTGCGTTACCTGGGCTGAGTTTCAGTTTGTTAATGTATATTGTGTACTTAGACTGAGTTGGAGTAATTTAGTCCGTCTACGGAGGGCACACTTTACCAGTCAGTCTAGTCCTTTTAGTCAGATTTATTCAGTCTGCTAGAGCCACGCTTAGCCAGTTTGCTAAAGGCACATGTAAGCAGTGTACCAAGTCACATTAGCCAGTCTAGACATCATATCTAGCTTGTAAACTGAATCACATTTAACCTGTACACCGATTCACATTTAGAAAATCTACTGAGGTCACATTTAATAAAGTCATATTCAGGTTTTCTATTGAGCCTATGTATTAGTTCGCGTCTGGGGAGTCCACTTAGTCACATTTGAGCAATGAGCTCGGTCAAATTCAGCAAGACTGCTATTTTCCAGATAGATAATCTCCGTTTACTGAAGATACATTTAGCCAGTCTGCTGAAGCCATATTTACACTCCCATAGAGGGGTAGCGCCGTCAGTGCGCCTCATGCGGTGCACCGTAGGCATTCCTTAAGGTTCTTTGCAGTGTGCCTTCAGCCCCCCCCCCAGCTGCAAGCCCTTCCGTTCCTTTTACTGTACCTCCTCTCATATTATCTTTCTTCCATCTTCCTTTCCATCCTCTCCTAGCAATTGATTCATAGTGCAGCTGCGATGTTTTCCTCCTGTTACGCCTTACAAACCTTTTGCTGTCGATTTCCGTTTCATCAAGTGAATGACCTCATTGGCCCCAGTGCTTGGCCCCTGGCCTAAATTCTGTATTCAGTTCAATTCAAAGACACATTTAGACAAGATACCGATTCATATATATATATATATATATATATATATATATATATATATATATATATATATATATATACATATATATATATATATATATATATATATATATATATATATATATATATATATATATATATATATATACTGAGGTTGTTTTAGTTAAATATTCTACTGAAGCTGCAGGCAACTATTTAGTCTCATTGTCTAGTAGATTGCAGAAAGTGCTCTGTTTCTGAACGTTAGAATATAAGGGCAGCTCTGTTTTAACAGAACAAGGTAAAATGAGTTCAGGAGTGTTTTGATTACTATTGATCGTGAAGAATTGCATTTGACAGCAGGCAGTGCTTTGTTTCTGAGGGTTACAGTATGAAGGCAGCTTTGTTTTGGTACTGGGAGAAATTAGTTCAGGAGTGCTTTGATTAATATAGGTTGCAAAGGATTTTACTTGATGGGGGTTAGTGCTTTGTTTTAGAATTTTAAGATGTATAAGGATAGCTTTGTTTTGATAGAAGTTGGAGAGTTGAGTCCAGGAATGATTTACTTAATAGAGATGGCAAATGAGGATTGCAGTTAACAGGAGGTAGTGCTTTCCGAATGTCAAAATATGTTTGTTTTGATAGACCAAGGAGAAATGAGTTCGGGAATGTTGTGATAATGTAGATTGCAAAGGATTTCATTTAATGGGAGGTAGTTTTCAGTTCCTCATAAATGTGATCCTACTTATTTTTACTTTTACTGGAGAAGATAACAAAATAGAATTTCGTGTCTGGTTGGAGTAACTGTTCAACACTTGTAACTAACAAAGTGAATCTTTGTTAGGTTTTTAAGAACCGTTTTGCCTGAGCTTTAAAAGTTTATTTTTTAAGTTTATGGAAGGCAAGGAGGACGACAAAGGTTCCAAGAAAGCTTATTCCACTTTTACTAAAAGGTATCAAGATATATTAATTTTGATTGCACAGATCAATAAAAAGTCTTCTCTAGTTAGATTTAGTTTTTGAAAAAAAATGTTGAAAGAATAAGATGTGAGAAGTTGAGTGGAAGGGGATTTACAAAAGCTTATTGCTTGGGGGATTACAAGAGAGAATCCCTCCTGTGAAAATGGTTTTGTTTTACGTACTTGTTTTTGTCGCGTTTTAAACAGAATATATTGCAAGTAGAAAGGTTGAGCTTTCCTGCTTTCAGAAGAAATATTCAGAGTCTTGTTTTATGCATACTCCGTAGGGAGGTAGTGCCGTCAATGCACCTCATGCGGTGCACTGTAGGCATTACTTAAGGTTCCTTGCAGCGTGCCTTCGGCTCTTAGCTGCAACCCCTTTTGTTCCTTATACTGTACCTCCTTTCATATTCTCTTTCTTCCATCTTACCTTCCACCCTCTCCTAACAATTGTTTTATAGTGCAAACTACGAGGTTTTCCTCCTGTTACACCTTTCAGACCTTTTACTGTCAATTTCCGTTCCAGCGCTGAATGACCTCATACGTTCCAGTGCCTGGCCTTTGGCCTAAATTCTATATTCAGTTCAATTCAGTTGTTTTGTGGAGAGAGAGAGAGAGAGAGAGAGAGAGAGAGAGAGAGAGAGAGAGAGAGAGAGAGAGAGAGAGATAGATCTGTAATTGGGAGGTATTGGATGGCCAGTACCTCTGACGACCATAGATCAGTTTTAGGAGGAAGAGAGCTTTGCAATAGAAGGGTGTGACAGGGTTCAGTCTCTATTGCCTTTGATGACACTGAAGGAAAGCCTCCTGTATTTCACGATATCTTGTCTTTTTATGGAAGTGATTAAATTGGTGAAGAAATTCACAGTGGCAGAAATGTAAATATATGTTATTTAGTTTTTATTTTTATTTTTAAAAACTTTTTACGTGCACGCCTGCTTTATTGTTTTAGTCGGATTAAGAAGGAGAAGCGAGTAGGTTCTCGAAAGCTCTCGTTTGTATATACATATTTCTGATATAATTTATATCTACATTTACATCACTATGGATTTCTTCACCATTTTAGTGTCTCATGCCATTATGAGGTTTTTATGAATGATTGAATTATCAGATAATTTTTTAATATCGGGTTATGGAAAGGATTTTACTCTTTACTTTTAATGACATTTTTGAATGTCTGCCACTGTATTCCGAAACAATAATTTATGAAAGTATTATGTATGACGAAACTATAATTTATGAAATTATTCTGTGCAGCGGAACAATAATTTATGAAGGTATTCTGTATTGCAGAATAATAATTTATGAAAATATTCTGTATTGCGAGACAATAATTTATGAAAATATTCTGTACTGAGAAATAATAATTTAAGGAAATATTCTGTGTTGCGGAATAATAATTTATGAAAGTATTTTGTACTGTGAAACAATAATTGATGAAACTGTTTTGTAATGGCAAAGCAGTAATTTGTGAAAGTACTTTGCATTGCAAAACAATAATTTAAGAAATACTTTGTACTGAAAAACAATAATTTATAAAAGTACTTTGCATTGAAAAACAATGATTTATAAAAGTACTTTGTATTGAAAAACAATAATTTATAAAAGTACTTTGTATTGAGATACAACAGGTTATGAAAGAATTTTGTATTACGAACCAGTAATTTACGAAATTATTTTGTATGTGGAACAATAATTTATGAAATTACTTTGTATTGAGAAATGATTTATGAAAGCATTATAATTCGTAAGCTTACGTAATGAGAATTTCACTGCTTTGTTCGACGTAAAAATAACACAAATAATATTTAAGAGGATTAAGAACAGAAAGAGCAGCGAAATCTGTATAGGAAGTATCGTATTTGAACAAGGCAATGAACTGTACTGAAGTATGTTTTTGACATATAACAACAACCTTCAAGTACTTAATATAAAATATTTTTCAAGTTTGTTATTCCATTACGGAGTGATGCGAGATTTAGCCAACTGGGATGATAACCTATTTGTATTAAAACAAATCTATTTGCTTTATAATGTTCTCGTATCTTATCTTTTTTTTTCTTTTTTTCAGGCTCGACCTTGTCGACAGGTAGGGAAACCATGGCATCTGTGAGTTAAGATAAATTTCATGTATATTGTCAATGAGATTAGGTAGCTGTTGCCATAAAAGAAAAAATTACGGGAAACAAAATGAAATGAAATCAGGTGATTCCCAGTCGCCCATTTACCGGAATTCAAATCTCGGACGTGTTAAGTGGATGTTTTGTTGTTGGGTGTTTACCGGAATATATTTACCGGAATGTATTTACCAGAATATATTTACCGGAATATATTTTTCAGAATATATTTACCGGAATGTATTTACTTGAATATATTTTCCATAATATATTTAACAATATATTTACACGAATTTGCCAGAATATATTTACCAGAATATATTTATCAGAATATATTTACCGGAATATATTTGTCAAATTTTATTTACCAGAGTGTATTTACCGTGATATATTTACCTCCCTCCCCTTTATTGCCATATATGGCTTCGCTGATCGGGATATGTTTATTTGAGCGAGCGAGCGATTACGGCTGTGTTTGTTGACTGTATGTTCATATCGGAACTGTTTGTTGTTGTCGAACAAACGGCCACTGTATTTGTTTTTTGCCGGCGAGGGGCTGGACTTTCAACGGTGTATTGGCTTTTCTAATGTTGAAATATTTATTTTGTAGGCTGTTTCTATGGATAAATATTTATATATGCATTTATAATATATAATTATGTATATATGTATATATATATATTTGTATGTATGTAATGTATGTATATATATATATATACATACATACATATACACACACACACACACACACACATATATATATATATATATATATATATATATATATATATATATATATATATATATATATATATATATATAATATATAATCTTTATCTATGACCTATATGCTGTGAGACGCCATTTCAGCTTTGTTTCCTGACAATCAAAACCAACTCCTCCAATCAGCAACAATGATGATGGTACTCTCATTTGCTCCTTGGAGCCTCGGGGGAGCGTTTGAAAAGATAACGGTTGATTTCCTTGTATTCTCGTGCGATATAGTTAATTTTTCATGTATACATATTTTTCATGTGTATTTCCTCGTGTATATATGATTCGTTACAGCGAATATTAATTTATTCTTGCGTTTATCTATTTTTGGGTTATACATTTCTTGTGTATTTTCTCGTGTGTGTATTCACTACAATTTTCTGATGAAGTATTCGGATGTATATATATATATATCTGTAATTTGTATTTTCTTGTTATAATATTATTTAATGAAGCTATTTTTGTATTGTGTTGTTTTTTTTTGTATGATTATCTGCAATGGCAAACTGCCTTTGCGAGAAAACTTTTATTTATATAAACGTGTTAATTAGGAATCTTAACTCACAGTCCATGGTATCAACAGGTGGCTCATCTTGATTAAGAGAAAGAAAGGAAAAGTTTTATTTGTTTATTTATTTTTTTTTTGTAATCCGCATTGTTGCTGGGCTGCGGTTATACCGTCTTTAGCCAGTGCCCAGCTAGATGTAGGGATATATAATAAATTCAATTTGCTGCTTGGCGTAAGACGGGGATGTAATTAGTTCAATTGCATCTTGGCTGTAGTTGGGGATATGCTGAATTTAATACTTCGTGGCTTCATGTAGGAATAATGAGTTCAAATGCTGCGCAACTTGATTTAGTGGTATAATAATTTCAATTTGCTGCTTGGCGTAAGACGGGGATGTAATCAGTTCAATTGCATCTTGGCTGTAGTTGGGGATATGCTGAATTTAATTCTTCATGGCTTGGTGTAAGAATAATGAGTTTAAATGCTGCGCAACTTGATTTATGGATATAATAAATTAACTGCTACTTGGCGTAAGATGGGGATATAACCGGTTCAATTGCATCTTGGCTGTAATTAAGGATATACTGAATTTAATTGTCCACGGCTTGAGTGTAGGAATAATGAGTTTAAATGCTGCGCAACTTGATTTATGGATATAATAAATTTAATTGTTACTTGGCGTAAGATGGGGATATAACTGGTTCAATTGCATCTTGGCTGTGGTTGGGAATATGCTGAATTTAATTTTTCGCGGCTTGACTACAATTAAGGTTGTAATAGATTTAGTTGCTGCTTGACTTTAGTTTGGGATATAATGAATTCAGCTATTGCCTACCTACAGTTAGAAATACTGTAATTTATGTTGCTGCATTGGCAGGGTTAGAAATATAATAAATTTAAGCATTGCATGACTGCGGGTTCAGGATATAATAAATTCAGTTGCAGCTTGGCTTGTCGATATAATGAATTTATATGCTCATTGGCTTGCTTTAAGGATATAATGACTCTGATTGCACCTTGCACTGCGTTAAGGGTGCTCGAGTGTTAATTGTTACCTGGCTGGGTTTGTGGGGTCATAATGATATCATTATTCCTGGTCCGTTCATTGTTATATGCGAGCTTTTTCCTCTTCGTTCTCTTAATTATGATGGCCATCCAACGCTTCATCGCTCAAGGCCTCACAAGGTATGTGATGTTGATGTCATGTTCAAGTAATGAAACTATTATTATATAATCTTTGTTAACTGATGCTTTTTTTACATTGAATTTCAGAGTAACTTGACTAATTTTTTTTAGATGTTTTAGACAGTCCAGCTTAATTTGACTAATTTTTTATAGACATTTTACACAATGTCCAACTTAATTTGACTAATTTTTATAGATATTTTAGTGTCCAACTCAATTTGACTAATTTTTATAGATATTTTAGAGTGTCTAACTTAATTTGACTAATTTTTATAGATATTTTAGTGTCCAACTTAATTTGACTAATTTTTATAGGTATTTTATACAATGTCCAACTTAATTTGACAAATTTTTATAGATATTTTAGTGTCCAACTTAATTTGACTAATTTTTTTTGAATATTTTAGACAGTCCAACTTAATTCGACTAATTTTTTTATAGATATTTTAGAGTGTCCAACTTAATGTGACTAATTTTTTCTGAATATTTTAGACGGTCCAACTTAATTTGACTAATTTTTTCTGAATATTTTAGACAGTCCAACTTAATTTGAGTAATTTTTTAAAGACATTTGCACAGTGTCCAATTTAATTTGACAAGTTTTAATAGATATTTTAGACAGAGTCCAATCTAATTTCTGATAGTTTATATTCCTAGGTTAGGTTACCTTAGGTCATGTTGTCTCAAGAGAATCTTTCAGTTCAGCTTCTTCATCCTTGGTGACTGGAATACCAGAATCTCACAGTTATGCCCCAAGTAAGATGTGGTCTTTTAAATTGGTTTAAATTAGTTTTAGATCTGAAAAATAAAAATATAAAAAAGTACATTTATTAATAAAGCTGTATATGCCTTTTCTCCGTAGGGGGTTAGTGCCGTCAGTGCACCTCACGTGGTGCACTGTAGGCATTACTTAAAGTTCTTTGCAGCGTGCCTTCGACCCCTACCTGCAACCTCTTTCGTTCCTTTCATATTTTATTTCTTCGATCTTACTTTCCACCCTCTCCTCACAACTGATTCATAGTGCAACTGCTTTGAGGTTTTCCTCCTGTTACGCCTTTCCAACTTTCACTGTCAGTTTCCGTTTCAGCGCTGAATGACCTCATTGGTCCCAGTGCTTGGCCTTTGGCCTAAATTCTATATTCAATTCACCTCAATATATACCTTTTTATTTTAGGAGGTCATAGGTCAGGTTTTGTATTTACTGATGCACGTCTTTCTCAGTTTCTAGTAATTGGTGATTCAGTTAGTCAACAAAAACTGTTATTTGTTTATATTTAAGCACTGAATGTCTCTGTTTCGGAGATGCAGAGAGAAGACGTCATTAAAGTTGCACCATCCATTTTTAGTCCTTAATAACTTGCAAATTTCCTCAGTTAAGCAGATTGCAATGGAAGTCATCATTTTTATAAAGACTTGCTCTTTCTATTTGTAATACGTCTTTGCTTGTAGTTTATAATAGAAACTGACTCATTTTTATAAAGATACGGTTCACAATTCTTGTCATGTACTAACTTTCAGTATTTTATTTATTAAGTAACTTATAATAAATTGAATATTCCAGTTTTTTGTCAGAATATTTTCTTTAAAATTCAAAATTTAAATCCGTCAGTCTCCGGTAGGGGGATAGCGCCGTCAGTGCACCTCACGTGGCGCACTGTATGCATTATTTAAGGGTCTTTGCAGCGTCCCTTCTGCCTCTACCTGTAGCCTCTTCCATTCCTTTTACTGTACCTCCGTTCACATTCTCTTTCTTCCATCTGACTTTCCACAATCTAACAAATTTTTCACAGTGCAACTGCGAGATTTTCCTCCTGTTACACCTTTCAAACCTTCTTACTGTCAACTTCCGCTTCAGTACTGAATGACCTCATAGGTCCCAGTGCTTAACCTTTGGCCTAAATTATACAGTCTTTCCGCAACCAATATCACTGAAATATCCTCAGCGGGTTTCGTATATCATAAATAAAAAAGTTTGCTCTCATTTACCAGATTAGATTCCACGTAACATCAATCAGTATTTAATTAAGTTTATTACCCTGCTAACATAATCTCTCCCTCTCTCTCTTCCTCGCCTCTCCCCTCGTTATGAAGATTATGTTTGATCTGCTGAAATGCTGCCGTTCTCAGAATTTGTTCCTCGCAACCCCAGTTTTCATTGGAAGATACCAAGGATTTCATATTTTATCATAATTTCCGTAAGTATGAGTCAGGTTTTAATTTTCTGTAAAAGAAACCTATTGTGCCGGTTTTGTGTGTCAGTCCGCACTTTTTCTGTCCGCCCTCAGATCTTAAAAACTACTGAGGCTAGAGGGCTTCAAATTGGTATGTTGTTCATCCACCCTCCAATCATCAAACATACCAAATTGCAGCCCTCTAGCCTCAGTAGTTTTTTTTTTTATTTTATTTAAGATTAAAGTTAGCCATAATCGTGCTCTTGACAACGATATAGGATAGGCCACTACCGAACCGTGGTTAAAGTTTCATGGGCCACGGCTCATACGGTATTATACCGAGACCACCGAAAGAGATCTATTTTCGGTGGCCTTGATTGTACGCTGTAGCGGCTGTACAGAAAACTTGTTTGCGCCGAAGAAACTTCGGCGCATTTTTTACGTGTTATTGCAGATACTCAGGCAGAGTAGCTTCCCTTTTTTATTTTTAATTATTTATTTTTGTATAAAATTGGGGTTTTATTTTTTTTTTTTTTTATAAAATTTTTTGTTGCTTATCATCATCATCATCATAAAAATTGATCTCCTCCGACGCCATGCGACGCAATGGGAACCCGCCCTGACATTGCGTCACTCACCTCTTCTCCTGTGCATTCACTTCTACAAGTCTCCAGTCATCTCCAGCCTCCCTTCACGTAGTTCTCAACCAAGTAGGTCTGGGTCTTCCAACTCTTCTGGTGCCCACAGGAGCCCCGCTGACAACTATCAGGTACTCATCTCCACGGGTTATGCGAATGATATGCTCACCATCTTCATCTCCCCTCCGACATTATCTTATCTACTCTTGGGGCGTCTATCATTTCCTTATGGCGTCATTTTTCATTCAGTTCTCTCATCTGACAACTAATATTCTCCTTAAGGCTTCTGTCTCATGTCGTCAAAATGATTTAATTATAGTTTCATTGGCATATTATGATTCATGTTCGTACAGCAATGCTGATCGTACTAAATTGATATGTATTTTTATTTTCATATGTTAATACTGTTTATTTAATTTCAGAGTCTTATTCAGCCTGCCAGTTGGTTGATTTGTTTTGTTAATCGCTCACTGAATTACAACTCGTGAAAACCTGCTTTGTGAATTTTTGTGTAAATTTCAGTATGTTTATTTTATGGCTTTTTAAAAAAAGTTAGAGAAATGTTTTGCATTCTTTAGTTCATTCGTTTTATAGCTTAACCACAGTCGGTACTGCGAATGAATTTTTAACATGGAATATGAATTAATACAAACCTTACTTGTATTAAAAGCATAAAATAATTTAGTTTGTTAAATGCGACTAGAATTGAACACTTCTAATTTCACGTTTTGGAAGATGAGAATTCAGACGTACAAAGAAATTTTGCACTCTTCGTGGTATAATTTTATTGAAAATACTCTCTTCTGAAGTTCACAGTGGTTTAGAAAAATTTATATTGCAGGTTGGAGACTGGTAATGAACTAACAGTTATTGTTGCAAGTTTATATATTTT
>NC_089770.1:12913500-12921000 GCF_040412425.1 Macrobrachium rosenbergii | reverse complement strand
GAGAGAGAGAGAGAGAGAGAGAGAGAGAGAGAGAGCTGGCAACTGATGATAGGTATTTGTAACACTGTCTGACTTATTGTATTAGTGTGACAATTACATGTAGATATGATTGTGAAGTAAATCATGTTTATTTATTTACTTTATTGATTGATTGATTTATCTAAAACAGCCTTGAAGTGCGACGCGACTTACTTGATTGTTTCTGAATGATGCTGCTTTAAAGTGTGTTTTGTGATCTGATGTCTTTGAGAAGATTTAGCTTCACATGAGTATTTACACATTTTTTTAATCTATAACCAGGAATTTATCTTTTTTTGGAACGAGAAACTCTCAGTAAATTTCTTTGTAACCTCCGCACAACCGACCTTGAAAGTGTTCTTTTAAAAGAGAAAGGATGTCTTATATTTTCGTTTCACCAGACGAAAGAATTTACCAGAAAAACGGTACAGGGAACATTTTTAACATCTGAGTCAGGGAAAATCGAACGTAACCAGAGACAATGACTCCATGTTTGGAAACTTATTTCTTTTGATTTCATTTGGACCCCGAATAAGTGACATCGATGTAGACGCTTATTCTTTATTTAGGAAGGCAATTTTTTCTTTTATTTTGTTCTAAGCATTGTTGACGGCGAGTCGTCAACACGGGAAGGGGACGTTTCCATAGTAAATTCGCTTTCTGGGTAGGTGGTGTTGATAATTTTAAAGATTTTATCAGCACTGTGTTTTCATTAGAAAAAGCTGAACGTGTTGTCGACTTGTTTCTTTGAAAAAATATATAGATAATAAAAGTTAAAAGAAGAAGGTTGATTTTAACTAAGAAATATTTTCTTACTGAGTTGCTGAGGTGGCTTTCGGATCTCGTTGTGACCCATTGCCGGTTACAATAGTCGCTAAGTTTGTTGGAAGCGTCAGTAAGGCTGCTCATACTATGCTGGTTTAACGCCATCTTTTTAAGCCACCGCAGGGGGCTAGTGCCAACAGTGCACCTCATGCGGTGCACTGTAGACATTACTTAAGGTTCTTTGCAGCGTCCCTTTGGTCCGTAGCTGCAACCCCTCTCATTCCTTTTCCTGAACCTCCGTTCATATTCTCTTTCTTCCATCTTACTTTCCACCCTGTCCTAACAATTGATTCATAGTGCAATTGCGAGGTTTTCTTCCTGTTACACCTTTCAAACCTTCTTACTCTCAGTTTCCCTTTCAGGGCCGAATGACCTCATAAGTCCCAGCGCTGGACCTTTGACCTAAATTCTATAATCTATTCTCTTTTATTTTTTAAGCCATTCTGTTGTCTCTCAAGCCTGATTGTGACCCTTTGCCGTTTGCACCAGACTGCTAAGGTTTGTTGCAAATGTCCGTGATGAGAAACTTAACGTTATCTGTTAGCTATCTTCTTTTATCCTGGCTTGGGACCGTCTTGGGTCTATAGAGGGCATTCATTTCTATCCTCTGTGTTCCTTGAATTTGATAATCATATTAATATAAGTTTTAAGTATTTTTCTTAGCATTGAAGAGATGTCACACTTGATATATGTACATATATATATATATATATATATATATATATATATATATATATATATATATATATATATATATATATATATATATATATAAGTATTGTTCAAGTTAAAATCTGTGCAACCGTTTAATATAGAAGCCTTTGTTCCCAAGTGAAGCCTTATATTGAAAGGATGTTTTTCCTGTCCAGCCCTATATTAAAGAAGCCCTTTTCCTGTGCTGTTCTGTAAGAAAGAAGAAAGAGGTTGTTTGACCTGCGCAGTCATGTTATGAAGTTGGTTTTTATTGCACAGTTTTATAAGTGAATTTTTTCATGTGATATTTGGGAATTTTTCAGTTTCGTGGGAGTACATCAAACACACTGGACGTACGAGAGAATATGAGATTTTCTTCCTCATTCAGAAAAGCGAGTGATAGTCTTCCTTGATAGAAAATATTAAGAGAAAAGAAGAGAAGACTCTCTCTCTCTCTCTCTCTCTCTCTCTCTCTCTCTCTCTCTCTCTCTCTCTCTCTTTCTCTTTGTGTTCACAAATTCTAGTCAATTCTTTAATTCTCTGAAGTATTATATATGAGAGGTCTCTCTCTCTCTCTCTCTCTCTCTCTCTCTCTCTCTCTCTCTCTCTCTCTCACAGTTATAAACGAGGGATGATCTCTCTCCCTTTGAAGCAATCTCTCTCTCTCTCTCTCTCTCTCTCTCTCTCTCTCTCTCTCTCTCTCTCTCTTGTATTAACAAATTCAAGTCAATTCTTTAATTCTCTAGTATTATATATGAGAGGCAGTTCTCTCTGTCTCTCTCTGGCATTTATAAATGAAGGACGATCTTCTCCTTTGAAGCAATCTCTCTCTTTCTCACTGTATTAAGGTATTAGAGTCAATTCTATAATTCTATGTGGTATTATATATCAGAGGTAGTTAGTTCTCTCTCTCTCTCTCTCTCTCTCTCTCTCTCTCTCTCTCTCTCTCTCTCTCTCTCTCTCTCTCTCTCTCTCTCTTTGTGAATATAGCCAGGACAACATCCACAGAGGCACTTAGTTCCCTTGTTTGTTTCCATAAAGGAAAAAAAGGGAGCGTATAGTCGTAAGTATTCTCTCCGCTATGATATATCTGGGTTACATTTAAGGCTGACTTTACACGCGTGTAGGCACGTCTCTTGTCGGGAATTTATTTATTTATTTATTTTTTTGTTGTTGTTTGGGCTTGTTCGCTTCGATTATTTGTGATCCGTTTTGTTAGTTTTTTTGTTTACAAGTTTTTTTTAATAGCGATTAGTTTGTAGAATAAACCATTTACTATTCGTCTGTGTACACTTGCGTTGTCAGTTTGTGTGTCTGTGTTGTTGGGGCTTGTTCTCTTCAAACATTTGTTCTGCTTTAGTTATTTTTTATGCATTTTCATTCGTTGCATTGTTTACGGTTTTTCCTGCTTACGATCAATGATTGGGTGTTGCACACACGCGGATCATATATATATATATATATATATATATATATATATATATATATATATATATATATATATATATATATAGATATAGATATAGATATATATATACACATATATGCATATATATCCTTCATTTTCCACTTAAATTCAGTCGACGTTTATCATCGGAATTTTTTTTTATGGAAGTCACGTTTGATAAGAGATAATTATAGAAAAAAAAAGGCGGAGCAGAGCAACACTTAACACTATTTTATGTCGAGATTAGACCAACTTCCAACCGCGGTAGGGAAAGATATACGATTGTTGTCTCTGTGCATATGCTTCGTTGGGCGCAATCTGCCGAGTCAGCAACTTTGATCTGACTCCTGGAAAAGAGAAGTTTCTTTTGGGGGTTGATGAGATGAAAAGAGAAATGGTCTGGTGATATACAAAGTCCAGAGGCTGGTAAGGGAGGGGAAATACCAGTGGCTGAAAGCGAGGAACGATTGGAAGGCAGTTATCCTTCGTAGGAGTGGACATCCTTCTTAGGAGTCTACGTATACTGGGTGTTGAGTAAGAGTGTTGTAGACTAGTCCATTGGTATTACTCAAAATTGCTTTATTCACAAACACCCTTTGGTTGAGTCGATGCCAGACAGATATTTTGAGGGCTCTGGTATATCGGGAATGGGTCACACTGAGGCGAGAAAGCTTTGCTTCTTAACCGGGTATGGGGTCGCAGAATAGAAAAAGAACTGCATTAGTGTTATTTTCAGTTGTTCTGGTGAAAGGCGACAGTTTCTGTTTATGTACGAAGAGTAACAAGATGCGTTAACGAGAGAGTGTTATTTATTTTTTTTATAGTATATAATAAGGAGTGGCACCGTATGGATTTTCCTTTCTAAATATTATACAGAAGTAATTTAGAAGTTATGCAACCGCACTGTTATGTCATCCCTGGGAAGGTGGTTACAGTTTCAAGATTGTTGTTCTTCCTTGTAAGAATTACTCTCTCTCTCTCTCTCTCTCTCTCTCTCTCTCTCTCTCTCTCTCTCTCTCTCTCTCTCTTAACAAACAAATTCAAGTCAATTCTTTAATTCTCTAAAGTAATATATATAAGAGGCAGTTCTCTCTCTCTCTGTCTCTCTCTCTGGCATTTATAAATGAAGGACGATCTCTCTCCTTTGAAGCAATCTCTCTCTCTCTCTCTCATTGTATTAAGGTATTCGAGGTAGTTCTATAATTCTCTGTAGTATTATATATCAGAGGCGGTTAGTTCTCTCTCTCTCTCTCTCTCTCTCTCTCTCTCTCTCTCTCTCACTGTATTAAGGTATTCGAGTCAATTCTATAATTCTATGTGGTATTATATATCAGAGGCAGTTAGTTCTCTCTCTCTCTCTCTCTCTCTCTCTCTCTCTCTCTCTCTCTCTCTCTCTCTCTCTCTCTCTCTCTCTCTCGGTGAATATAGCCCGGACAACATCCGCGGAGGCACTTAGTTCCCTTGTTTGTTTCCATAAAGGAAAAAAAGGGAGCGTATGGTCGTAAGTATTCTCTCCGCAATGATAGATCTGGGTTACATTTAAGGCTGACTTTACACGCGTGTAGGCACGTCTCTTGTCGGGAATTTATTTATTTATTTATTTTTGTTGTTGTTGTGGGCTTGTTCGCTTCGATTATTTGCGATCCGTTTTGTTAGTTTTTTTTATTTACATATTTTTTCAATAGCGATTAGTTTGTAGAATAAACCATTTATTATTCGTCTGTGTACACTTGCGTTGTCAGTTTGTGTGTCTGTGTTGTTGGGGCTTGTTCTCTTCAAACATTTGTTCTGCTTTAGTTATTTTTTATGCATTTTCGTCGTTGTATTGTTTACGGTTTTCCTGCTTACGATTAGTGATTGGGTGTTGTACACACGCATACATTATATATATGTGTATATATATATATATATATATATATATATATATATATATATATATATATATATATATATATATATATATATATATACATCCATCCACTTAAATTCAGTCGACGTTTATACGAGATAATTATAGAAAAAAATTATAGAAAAAAGGCGGAGCAGAGCAACACCTAACACCATTTTTATGTCGCGATTAGACCAACTTCCAACCGTGGTAGCGAAAGATATGCGAGTGTTGTCTCTGTGTACATGCTCCGTTGGGCGCAATCTGCCAAGTCAGCAACTTTGATCTGACTCCTGGAAAAGAGAAGTTTCTTTTGGGGGTTGATGAGATGAAAAGAGAAATGGTCTGGTGATACACAAAGTCCAGAGGCTGGTAAGAAAGGGGAAATACCAGTGGCTGAGTGCGAGCAACGATTGGAAGGCAGTTATCCTTCGTAGGAGTGGACATCTTTCTTAGGAGTCTACGTATATTGGGTGTTGAGTAAGAGTGTTGGCGACTAGTCCATTGGTATGACTCAAAATTGCTTTTGTTTACAAAAACCCTTTGGTTGAGTCGATGCCAGACAGATATTTGCTCTGGTATATAGGGAATGGGTCACACTGAGGCGAGAAAGCTTTGCTTTTTAATCGGGTATGGGGTCGCAGAATACAAAATGAACTGCATTAGTGTTATTTTCAGTTGTCTTGGAGAAAGGCGACAGTTTCTGTTTATGTACGAGGCGTAACAAGATGCGTTAACGAGAGAGTATTATTTATTTTATTGTATAATAAGGCGCGGCATCGTATGGATTTTCCTTTCTAAGTATTATACGGAAGTAATTTAGAAGTTATGCAACCGCACCGTCATATCATCCTTGGGAAGGTGATTACAGTTTCAAGATTGTTGTTCTTCCTTGTAAAAATTACTCTCTCTCTCTCTCTCTCTCTCTCTCTCTCTCTCTCTCTCTCTCTCTCTCTCTTCCTTACCCACTCAAATTTTTTTGCTATTAGTGCGTACCTTCTACCCTGAACAGGCAAAAGGTAGCATTCCTTGTAACTAATTTTAAAATATTCTTCCGTTATTTTCTTTTGCGTGGTTGAGACTGGTCTGAGTGCGTTGACTCAATTAGCGGATTTTGTTAAAACGGAACAAATGTGTATTTGTTTTAAGGGAAAGTTTACCAGAAATCTGACTGATTTTTGGTGGTCTTGGAAGAAGGGAAACGGGTATTCAGTAGATCGTAAAGTAGCGACGCCAGTGTTAGATATCAAATCAGTAACTCAATTATTAGGGTGTTCTTTTGTGGGGCGGGTGTGTAAAATGCGTTTAAACGCAGAACAGGTGGACTGGTGCGTGTTTTGTTGATTTTGCTTGTTGGGCCATCTCATAATTTATAGTTTTCTGTAAAGGAAAACTATTGTGCCGGCTTTGTCTGTCCTTCCGCACTTTATTCTGTCCGCATTTTTTCTGTCCGCACTTTTTCCTTGTTTAGATCTTAAACTACTGAGGCCAGAGGGCTGCAAATCAGTATTGATCACCCACCCTACAAATCATCAAACATAGCAAATTGCAGCCCTCTGTGCATCTTGTAGTTTTTATTTAATGTAAGGTTAATGTTAGCCATAATCGTGCTTCTGGCAACGATATAGATAGGATAGGCCACCACCGGGCCGTGGTTAAAGTTCCATGGACCGCGGTTCATGCAGCATTATACCGAGACTACCGAAAGATTGATCTGTTTTCGATGGCCTTGATTATAAGTTGTAGCGGCTGTACAGAAAACTCGATTGCGCCGAAGAAACTTCCGCTCATTTTTTACCTGTTTTGTCATAGATATAACTCTTTTGTCTTTAAAAAGTCCAGCTTCATTAGAACAGATATTTTGGTGTCTGTTTCGACTGGTTAATGTTACCGAAATGATATACTTGTGGTTATACCGCTCTGTAGTTCTTAAAGTTTTCCCATTAGGGTAAATTACATGAAGGCAAACACTGGCACTGTGCCCCATATTGATGATCCGGTCGGCGTCACTTAGTATGGTGATATAGCGGTAATATAGCGGTACCTGTCTACCAGAAGTGTTAAAACTGGAAATGTCCAGGAGCTATTGACCTTTATAGCGGTTAAAACTGAAAAATAAAGGAACAATATTTGATAATTCGGGTAACCCACCAGGCCGGGAGATAGTGAAATATGGTGTGCGTTGCCCGTAGAGTTTTACATATTTTACCAAGTCGTGTCTCCGAGCAACGATTTCTTATTGCTTCCACCTGGACATCCTATCTCTCCATCAAAGTGGTTGGGAAGGCGTTGGTGGGGTGGGGGGAGGAGAGGGGAGGGGAGGGAGAATGGGGGAGTTCTCCCATCTAGTTACTGGTTGTTTTAGAGCAACACTTTATATTGTAGATTCATACTTCTGATCACCTTTTAAAAAGATTTAGTGATTCTTTGTAGCGATCTTGCACCAAGAAAATAAGTGTTCTTATGACCCAATGCAGCTTCAACTAGACCACTAAGGCTTGTTGCATATTTCACCCTGGATAGGAACCGTCTTGAGTGGATAGCTCTCATGGTAGTTGTTAACAGGAAAAAGCCATTTATAGAACATTAGAGATACTATATACTGTATATATAAATGAATGAAAAATTA
>NC_089770.1:12898500-12903500 GCF_040412425.1 Macrobrachium rosenbergii | reverse complement strand
GTGAAATATTCTCTAATTATATTCGTTATTCGCTTAACAAGAGTTAGGAACTAATATTCAGAAGTTTATGAAAAAATACGAAACGTATCGCCTTATAACATTAGTTTTCTATGCAGCAGTCTACTACTCTGGTTAGACTCGTTGGCTTACCATGTTCTGTAATTATTTACCTCCCTCCCTGTCCCTCGAAACCCCTTCTCTTTCTCTTTCATTTTCTTTTAAATTTGGGAGGAAATTTTACTCATAGATGCAAGGGGGGCGTGGAGGAAAGGACCAACACTTAGAGGGGGCGTGGTCATAAATAGATTAAGAACCACTGACGCAGAGGCAGAGATGGGAATTCCCTAAGGTAATAAGTGAAAAGAGACTTGTGAAGAATTTAGGAAATACGTAAGAAATCGAAGGATACATTTTAATCCTGTTGGTCTTTGTCCTCTGATAACAGGTCCTTCAGGAATTTTTACTTTTCGTATTTCGTCTTTCTATCTGTATGTTTTGGTAACGTTTAGTAATGTATGACTTCAGATTTTTTTTTTTTTAGCAATGTCCATTTTGGTATTTTACTTATTTGAGATTTTAGCTCGTAATTTAGGTTTCATATATATATATATATATATATATATATATATATATATATACTATATATATATATATATATATATATATATATATATATATATATATATATATATATATATATATATATATATATATATATATATATATATATATATATATATATATATATATATAAGCAGAGTGTAAGAGACAAAACGCCAGACATCCAACCTTCCTTCCTTTCATTTCCTGCTACATGCAATCCCTTAACGTTCGGAAGAAAAGAAGAAGAGGAGAGAGAGAGAGAGAGAGAGTAGAACGAGCGGGGGTGGGGCGCGGGGGAATGGGACGAGTGAGACTTCAGTAGCAGCAACAGCACGATCCGCGATTTCAAGGAGATTTTGCCTCTCTCTCTCTCTCTCTCTCTCTCTCTCTCTCTCTCTCCTCTGTTTGTTAAGAGAATATCCAAGTACACTTCACCTCCTTTTATTCGGAGCGCGATATTAAGTCAGGAAGGTTAAATCTTTATCATCTGTTATTCCTTTGTTATTTCTCGTCGTTCCTGACGCCTGGAGCGCCCGAGACCTGGTGTCCTTTTTGTAGCCCAGGCCCGAAAAAGACAAGGGAGGTTAGAGGAAGGAAAGAGAGGTCGGCGTAGTTCTTACAGCATTCGAGTTTGTAAGAAAGGGAAAACAGAAGCAGTAGGAGAGTTACTTGTTTGAAAAAATAGAAACAATTGCAGAATATATTTTCATTGGCTTACGGGCCCCGTTGTAACCCGGTGCCCCCTGCCCCCCCTGACACACATGCTCACTCGCGCACGCACACACATACACATACACACATAAACACACACATATATATATGTGTGTGTGTGTGTGGTCATGAGAAAAAAGGTATTTTATATAATCGCGTAATTTTCCCCAAACTAAAAGTAAAAAAGTTACATTATTTAATTTTGTAAATTTTCCCAAATTAAGAATAAAAATAAAGGTGAAACAACAGGCCCCAATCTTGTTTAGAAGGAAGGAAGGAAGGAAGGAAGCCAGGAGGTCTTCCATAAGAGCTCAGATCTTTTATGAGGATATTCGGAACTCTTATGGCCAAAGTTTCCAAAACGTAGGGGATTATCGCATTAATGGAAGATCTTTGCCTGGTCGTTTCGTGGGTGAGAAATGTCTGTATTTTGGTCATTCTTGTTTTTTAGGACATTTTTTTTAAATGATTGTTCTTGCGGTCGGGTTAGGAAAAAAAATTTCTCTTATATGGTGCGGTTTTTCTATGCTTATTGTAAAACAGGTTAGACACGAGTTTCTTTAATATTGCGTTTTTTTAGTTTTCCGTCCGCCCTCAGATCTTAAAAACTGCTGAGGCTAGAGGGCTGTAAATTGACATGTTGATCATCCACCCTCCAGTCATCAAACATACCAAATTTCAGCATTCTAGCCTCAGTGGGTTTTATTTTATTTAAGATTAAAGTTTACCATAATCGTGCATCAAGCAGCGATATAGGACAGGCCACCACCAGGCCGTGGTTAAAGTTCCATGAGACCACCGAAAGATAGATCTGTTTTCGGTGGCCTTGATTACACGATGTACAGAAAACTCGATTGCCCCGAAGAAACTTCGGTGCATATTTTACTTGTTTGTTATAGTACCGGTTAGAAACGAGTTTCTTTAAATTCGTTTTTTTTATTTATACTTATTGTTACAGTTCCGGTTAGAAACGACTGTCTTCAATTTTACGATGTTTTATGAATGCCTATTGTAATACTGCCGGTTAGAAACGAGTTTCTTTAATTTTAGGTTTTTTTATCAATGCTTTTATTGTAATAATGCTGGTTAGAAACGAGTTTCTTTAATTTTAGGGGTTTTTTATCAATGCTTTTATTGTATAATGCTGGTTAGAAACGAGTTTTTTTTTTTTAGGGGTTTTATCAATATTTTTATTGCAGTTCTGGTTAGAAACGAGTTTCTTTAATTTTAGGATTTTTTATCAATGCTTTTATTGTAATAATGCTGGTTAGAAACGAGTTTTAATTTTAGGTTTTTTTTATCAATGCTTTATTGTAATAATGCTTTAGAAACGAGTTTTTTAATTTTAGGTTTTTTATCAATGCTTTTATTGTAATAATGCTGGTTAGAAACGAGTTTCTTTAATTTTAGGGTTTTTTATCAATGCTTTTATTGTAATAATGCTGGTTAGAAACGAGTTTCTTTAATTTTAGGGTTTTTTATCAATGCTTTTATTGTAATAATGCTGGTTAGAAACGAGTTTCTTTAATTTTAGGGTTTTTTTATCAATGCTTTTATTGTAATAATGCTGGTTAGAAACGAGTTTCTTTAATTTTAGGGTTTTTTTATCAAACGCTTTATTAAATAGTGCCGGTTAGAAACGAGTTTCTTTAATTTTAGAGTTTTTTTATCAGTGCTTTTATTGTAATAGTGCCGGTTAGAAACGAGTTTCTTTAATTTTAGAGTTTTTATTAAACGTTTTGTTACAGTGCTGGTTAGAAACGAGTTTGTTTAGTTTTAGGGTTTTTTTATCAATGCTTTTGTAATAGTGCCGGTTAGAAAAGAGTTTCTTTAGTTTTATGTTTTTTTTATAAATGCTTATTGTTACAGTTCCGGTTAGAAACGAGTTTCTTTAATTTTATGTTTTTTTATCAGTGCTTGTTGTAATAATGCCAGTTAGAAACGAGTTTCTTTAATTTTATGGTTTTTTATCAGTGCTTATTGTGCCGGTTAGAAACGAGTTTCTTTAATTTTAGTTTTTTTTGTCAATGCTTATTGTAATAGTGCCGGTCAGAAACGAGTGTCTTTAATTTTATGGTTTTTTTTCAATGCTTATTGTAATAGTGTCGGTGAGAAACGAGTGTCTTTAATTTTATGTTTTTTTATCAATTCTTATTGTAATAGTGCCGGTCAGAAACGAGTTTCTTTAAAGTTATGTGTTTTTTTATTGTAACTTATTCTTATAGTGCAGGTTAGAAACGGGGTTCTTTAATGTGTGTTTTTTCAACACAGGTTTTTGTTATAGTGCCGGTTAGAGAACGAGTTTCTTTGATTAAGCGTTTTTGTTAATTTATGCTTATTCTTATAACTTGGGTTATAAAGGAGTTTCTTTCAACAATGTGTGTTTTTTATTATAACCTATTCTTACAGTGCAACTAGAAACGAATTTCTTTAGTATTGTGTGTTTTTTAATGCTTGTTTTTTACAGTGCCTGTTAGAAACGATAATTTTGTGTTTTTTTTGTGTTTACTCTAATAGTGTGTGTTAGAAACGAGTTTCGTTAATTTTTGTGAGTTTTTGTATTCCAGCGATCTAGTATTGTATATATTTGTTTTACGCTGTTATTAAACATATTATTATTGGTTTGGTTAGTTTGTATATTGTATTTCATTGCCATTCGTTAACAATAGTATTAAGACAATATATTGGGCACTGTGCCAGTAATTTGAAATATTTATATTAACCGTTGCTTAATATTAATGAAAAAATGATATTTTTTGTGTGAAATTTAGGCTGTCAAGCCAGCCACTGTTGCACGTTCGGCCATTCAGTGCTAAAGACAGTGAAAAGGAGTTGGAGTGGTTGAACAGAAAAATATAAAGTATCACTGACGGTACCAACCCATTTCTGGGTTTTAATTTGATGTATAATGGTTTATGGACCACATAAGTAAAGTCTCATACAAACACACATACATACCTACATACATATACACAAGCAAGCATAGAGCAAGCACGTCCCTTGGTGCAGACTTACCCAAAAATAGTAGCCGTTTCTTTAATCTAGCCAGAAAAACAACTGCACACAATGCGTTCGTTCGCGTCGGGTACAAAACGCGTTCTCATCCCCAGAGGTAACGCGGGAAGATAACGCTCCGAAAAGAGAGAGAGAGAGAGAGAGAGAGAGAGAGAGAGAGGAGAGGGAAAGAAAGTCTGGAAGAGAAAGAGAAAGATTAAAGTCGTGCCGAGTGAGGAAGAAGGGGAAGAATAATGTTTGGCCCCTCTTTGCAGAAGTCATTAAGGGAGAGAGAGAGAGAGAGAGAGAGAGAGAGAGAGAGAGAGAGAGAGAGAGAGAGGCGCCCCCCGTCAAGTGGACGCGCGCGAAAGCGTTGCATGTCATTTAGGCCCAGATCAGTCCTCCGGTGAATAGGATATTCGCCCTTAACGACGTGTGGCCGAAGCGCGCCTAAGTGGCACGCCGCCGTCTGGCAGGCTGTTATAGCACGCCAGGTGTGTGTGTGTGTGTGTGTGTGTGTGTCTGGGTTGGTGGATGAGATTGTTATATGATTGTCATCTGTCATATTTTATTTGTTTGTGTTTATTTATTTATGAATTTGTTGATTTATCTGTTTTTCTAATCACTGATCTCCTCATTCTGTGTTCCCTTTTACCTTCTGTTATTCTTTCGAATGAACACCATATTCTTTG
>NC_089770.1:12883500-12893500 GCF_040412425.1 Macrobrachium rosenbergii | reverse complement strand
GAAAACATGTCCCAGCCATATTCAAAGGAACGCGGTGCGACAGAAAAGAAAATATGTGTTTCAATACTTTCTCCGTTTCAGACGGTTCACTCACGGTTGGGAAGATTTTGCTCAGGTGACCAACAGTTTTCTCTCAAGGTAATTTGTTTATGGTTGTTTGCTTGCGCTATTTCGTATTTCCTTTTCTGTCCTTTAATTTTTGATCATTTTTTGGTACGTGGGGATCGTTTCCTTTCAGGGATTTATTTGCCAAAGGCTTGTCTTTTATATATATAAATGTATACACATTTTTTTTTCTTATGCGCTGATAACATTCTGCATAGTTTACGCAAACGAGAAATACAGTTTGGTTTCGGTAATACGTTTATGGTAGATGGTTTTCCTTTTTTTTTTTTACAAGTTTTTCAAGTATTTTCACGTTTTTTCTCTTCAAGTTTTTTTTTCAATTATTTCCCTGTTTCGTACTTCACGTTGTTTAGCTATTTTCCCGTTTTTTTCTTAAAAAATTTCAATTATTTTTCCATTTTTTCTTCAATTTTTTAAACGTTTTCATTTTTATCTTCAAGTTTTTTTCAGTTATTTTCCAATTTTTTCTTTCAAGTTTTTCAATTATTTTCCCATTTTTTCCTTCTAGTTTTTCCATTATTTCCCTCTTTTCCTTCAAGTTTTTCAATGATTTTCCCATTTTTCCTTCAAGTTCCTTCAAGTTTTTCAGTTAGTTTCCCATTTTTTCTTTAAAATTATTCAATTATTTTCATATTTTTTCTTCAAGTTTTTCAATTATTTTCCCATTTTTTCATTCAAGTTTTTCAATTATTTTCCCACCTTTCCTTCAAGTTCCTTAGTCGGTTTCCCATTTTTTCCTTCAAGTTTTTAAATCATTCTCTCGTCTTTTTCCGCGCCCTCTAGAAGACACTGGCAGCCGGGCAAAGACGCCCTCACGACTCGTAAAGAACAGCAAACGATTCTCCGCTAATTCTCACACTGTTTTTCACTCTAAATTTTCGTCCTTCATATTCGGTTCCCTTCCCTCCAAGAGGAAATATTTACGCACCGTGCAACCGGGCCGTTATGCCCTTCATAAAAGTGAAGGGGGGAGAACTAAACATTCATTTTTGACATAAACCTTCATTTTTTTTGTTTCAGTCCCTTCCCCCCCCCCTCCTCCTCCCCCCGACCCTCCCTCCCCGTCCAGGAGTCGAACAGCGGGTTCTTGGTATTGTTAAAGAGATATTCAGGTTTGGGACCCGTGTCTGGGAAACTTCTTCAAACATGCAAGCGAGCAAGCAAACATGCGGGAAGGAAATTGCAAGGGGGGGCGGACGTGTTTGTTTTTGGTGAATGTAGCAGGAGCCACAGCCTTGCTTATGGACGTAAGAGTCTTAACTCTCTCTCTCTCTCTCTCTCTCTCTCTCTCTCTCTCTCTCTTCTCTTCTCTCTCTCCCTTGTTTTAATTCTTCAGCGTGTGCCATAAATTTCTAATTGGAGTATGTTTGCTTGTGTAAGTAATGCTCTCTCTCTCTCTCTCTCTCTCTCTCTCTCTCTCTCTCTCTCTCTCTCTTCTCTCTCTCTCTCTCTCCCCTTGTTTTAATTCTTCAGCGTGTGCCATAAATTTCTAATTGGAGTATGTTTGCTTGTCTAAATAATGCTCTCTCTCTCTCTCTCTCTCTCTCTCTCTCTCTCTCTCTCTCTCTCTCTCTCTCTCTCTCTCTCTCTCTCTCTCTGTTAATTCTTCAGCGTACGTCATAAATTTCTTATTGGGTATGCTTGCTTGTCTACATAATGCTCTCTCTCTCTCTCTCTCTCTCTCTCTCTCTCTCTCTCTCTCTCTCTCTCTCTCTCTCTCTCTCTCTCTCTCTCTCTCTCTCCGGCTTCTTTTCCTTATTCTTCTTTATCTTCTTTCCTATTATTGTTTTATTATCTTTATATTTGTATATTTTATACGAAGCGCATTTCTGTCTTCGTATTTATACTCATATATATAATGCATTATATTTATCAGCCAATTTATTTTATTGTTATTCACAGTGAATAGACCTCTGTTCGAAACCAGCCTTTTCAAAATGTCACTGAAAACGAAGCAATCATTCACATCATAAAACTCATAACTGAAAAGACACAATGAAAAAGAAATGAAAGACGGCTAAATTTACATGCAAATAAATATTTCCACACACAAAACCCCAGAAAATATCAATAGTGTATGATGGTCTAAAGCAGAGCTTTCCTTTTACTGTACCTCCGTTCATTAAGCTGCAAATGTCGTTCAGTATCCACTTTGCGTTCACTCGGGAATACTAATTAATGATTTGGTACCTAAGTGACTCGAACACCCAACAGTACCCACCAATGACTTCCAGTCGAAATTCTAGACCATTTGCCTATCAAGATATATATATATATATATGTATATATATATATATATATATATATATATATATATATATGTATATATATATATATGCATATATATAAAACTATACTAGAGAGTCACCAGTGTTAGGGGAAAAGGATAGTCGAATGGTCTAGAACGTTATTGGTGAGTACTGCCGGGTGTTCGAGTCACTAAGGTACCAAGTCATTTATCACTTATAATTCCCCTTCGGTGATATTCCCGAGGTAGAGCAAATTGGATATTAAACGACATTTGTAGCTTAAATGTTTTATATTTTAAATATCACAGTGATGTGATACGAATTTATATATATTTTATTATATTATATTATATATATATAAATATATATATATATATATATATAAATATATATATATATATATATATACATACATACATATATATATATATATATATATATATATATATATATATATATATATATATATATATATATATATATATATATATATATATATATATATTCCCTGACAGTGGTGACTCTCTAGTTAAGTCCAAGACAAGGATCACTCCCCATTCATTCTTTAACCGCTGAATCGTGGATGAGCCTCGTGTGCAGAAAACTTCCACAAGATTAGCCACTTGAGCGTCAAACCCCTCACACACCATGCACGATTCACCTCACTCTTGCATGCGCTCTTGCCTTCCCTGGATATTAGAGCCCCTCCTTTCCAATACCTCTTTAACTCCATCTTCCCAGCCTTTACTTCCATATGGTACACTTCCTTTACCAATCTATCACTCACCCCATTCTCCCCAAGGGACCGAACCGTCTCAGACCCTTATTTTCACTTCACTAACCTATTTACCCCTTCTCTTGTTTATTTTCACATTTCTTAGCCCGGGTTGTTAGTTGACTGTGGTGCGTTATAACCAGGGTGGAATAGGGCCAGCTATCCCATCCAGAAATAGTAGCCAAGATTAAGGAGGTTGGGCTGACTTCTCAACTTCTCAATATCCTAAATCTTTTTGATGCTCTTTCCCCTGAGAGAGAGAGAGAGAGAGAGAGAGAGAGAGAGAGAGAGAGAGAGAGAGAGATTTAATCCTAGAGGAGAATTGGAATTTACTTTATATTATCATATTTTCCGTGTCGTATGACCCTTGACCTCAGATAGTTTTCGTGCTCTAGGAGGTCACGAGTCTACGGAAGGGTGACTCTCTTGTTTAGTAAAGTCGGGGGTATCATCTGTTGGGTGATTTGAAATGGGTATCTTTTGTCATTTGGGTAACAAGGTCCTCTCGTCCAATGACGTGTCAGGAAGGGTAAATATATAGTTTTGTTTGGTGGGTTTTCCATTCGTCTATTTATTATTTGCTGAACGTTGCTTGTTCTTATATATGACCTTAAAATGGTATTTGCATATATTTTTTTTGGGGGCTTGTGTTGTTTTTGGGCAACCATGCATACCACGATCTGTATAAAAAAAGTAAAATTAATAAAACATAAAAAATTATATTTCGAAGCGTCCAGCAGCGTCAATGACCTCTGCCATTGCGACGCCAGTTTACGTAAGCATATCGGATTGACAATAGCCATTTCAGGTCACTGAACTACTTAGCAGCTTCCCACGAACTCTAGTTTCTGCTATTACTACTACTTTTGTTATTATTCTTACTGCTAGTGCTCCTGCTTTTATTATTAGAAGTAATAACACCTCTAATTTTTCTTGATATTACAGCTCCTTCTGAAGATTGGTTCTGTAATAACGGGGGAGAAGAATCTAAAGTCTTATTGGACTGAAGATAAAACCAAATTGCAAAGGAGGCTAGCAAACGTTTATTAAAATAAATGTTAAATTGGGGCAAGGAAAGTTTCCTGGGACGAAGATAAAAGTAATTTAAGATAATGCAGGGAGCGTTTATTTGTATCTTGGTAAAATTTTATTTGATATAGGATAGCACTCACTGGACAAAACATATCACCCAAATGTTTCTCTAGACCTGTATTTATAAATGTAGAATCCCCAAAGCACCTTTACTCAGCTGATTGAATAAGAGGGAAAGATGGTAAGCGTCTACCAGGAATAGGTTCCGTGAAAATGTAGGCAAGAGAGTCTACAGAACATTATTGGAACCACTATTAAAATGATTATTTTCGTGTTTCTTTCTTGACTGTGTGGATGAAATTTGGTCAAGGGAACAAATTCATTTTCCTTATGGTCGAATTGGCTTTTTATGTTCATCCAGTGTGAAGCTTAAACAAACAGATAGAACCTGACATTATTTTGTTTTTTCATGTTTACATGGAAAGTTCAGCCTTCATTGTGTTATCAAATATGTCAGTATTGGGGTTTCCAACTGATGTCCGGTCGCCAGCTCTTTAGGATAATTGACTTATCTTCAGTTACAAATTAATTCATCGTGTTTATTCAGACTTTGCATATAAAGATAGAATAACATCAAAATAATCTACCGCTTTATCATATTAGTAATGCTTTTATGTTTACGCTTTTAAGTTTTCAAAAGAAACTTAATCACGGGTTTGTTTACGTTAATCATATAAATGGGATGGTATGTTTAACTCAGAATTGAAATAATTCTTTACAGAAACCTCGCAACTGACAAATTTAGTAATAATATAACCACTGCAGACGCTTACATCCTCTTGTTTACATAGATTTGGCATAAAATATTGGTAAATAATTTTGCCCCATTTATATATTCTTAGTCGAATTTTTTAAATTAGTGGATTCTATTCACTAATGTTTATTATATTCTGAATGTGAATTCACTAATATAATTCACTAGTGTGAACTGTAATAGTGAAGTATGTTCTTATAATGAATTTTTAAAATTTTGAATTATTGATTTTTTATAGAAAATTATTGCCATTAAACGCACATTCACAATTATTCTCATAATCAAACTGGTAAATCAGTTTGACAAAATGTAATAACAAAAAAGTCGTATGAGTAATTATGAAACTTAATACATTCCCCCTCCAGAAATGATAACGCCCGGCACTAAATGAGATCCGGGGAGAATAAGGAATTTCTTTTATATGTAGTTGAACAAACAGTAGCTGAACAAACGCACCTGAGCACACTCGCACGAATCTGAATTTCTCTCACGATTGAACAAACACGGTCGAGTAAAATGGACGGGAGAAATCTGATTAATGCACAGGCAAAAGGGAAAGCTTTCCTGTCTTCTATAATACTTCCTTTCTGAGCGAGATTGTGCTGCTTCAAGTGAATTTTGCTTTTCGAGAAGCAAGACAATATATTTAATTACTTTATACCTTGAGGAAATATGTATACTTTTTTTTTAGCATGATAATAAGTCTGTTTTTTACAGCATTTTGAATCGGAGGGGATTTTCTTTGCATACTGTATGTTTTAGAGGGCCGTGTAGAATATATTAACATTTTTTTGAAGGTCAGGCTTCTGTCAAAATGTATACACCATTCTTTTGAAAATTTCTTTTGACTGGAAATAAAAATGTTTTTTGTGTCGAAAAAATGCCCCGTCATGATCATAAACAAGTAAAACAGGTAAAAATTGTACCGAAGATTCTTCAACGCAATCGAGTTTCCTGTACAACGTATAATCAAGGCCACCGAAAATAGATGTATCTTTGGGTGGTCTCGGTATAATGCTTTATGAAGCGCGACCCATGGAACTTTAACCACCGGCCGGTGGTGGCTTATCCTATATCGTTGCCAGAAGCACGATTATGGCTAAGTTTAACCTTAAATAAATAAAATAAAAACTACTGAGGCTAGAGTGCTGCAATTTGGTATGTTTGATGACTGGAGGGTGGGTGATCAACATACCAATTTGCAGCCCTCTAGCCTCTGTAGTTTTTAAGATCTGAGGGCGGACAGAAAAAGTGCGGACAGACAAAGCCTGCTCAATAGTTTTCTTTTACAGAACACTAAAATGGGATGGACCTCGACGAGGCAATCCTCGAAATATTGCGTCAGTTAGTCTCTCTCTCTCTCTCTCTCTCTCTCTCTCTCTCTCTCTCTCTCTCTCTCTCTCTCTCTCTCTCGCATGACGAACTTGTCTCTTGTCTCTCCCTGTGATTGTGTGTGTGTTGGCGCATTTTAATCCCAAGTCCCAGAACGCGTTCGTATCCTCCCCGATAAGCGAATCCTTCTCCGATAAAAATGCCCTTGTCATGACGGCAAGTCTGGAAGTTGAATTGTCCATCATGTTGACGGAAATGAAGCTCTCTCTCTCTCTCTCTCTCTCTCTCTCTCTCTCTCTCTCTCTCTCTCTCTCTCTCTCTCTCTCTCTCTCTGTTCAGTCTCATGAATTGTAATGAGAGTCAAACTTGCCATATTATTGGAAATCTCAGATCGGGTCGATGTCAAGAGTTCGGTATTTTTCAAAAGTCTGGACTTTTTTTTTTCCCTCTTCGGGCTCTCAGGTCTCGTAGTGACCCACACACTGCACCTTTGTATCAAAGAAACTGAGATTCAGTGTCGCAGTTTGCAGTTTTAAAAGCGTTGACCTCATGAGACCTAACTGCCGCTTGTGCCCGACTCCTTAGTTTGTCTTCAAGCTCCTCAGTTATTGTGACTGATAACTTCCTGGGTATTAATCGTACTCTGCAGTCATTCAGGCCTCCTTATGACCCGTGGCCTCTGGCACCAAAGCGCCCAGTATAAATGGTCAAGGTTCCTCTAATGATTGTTGAGCTTTATGTCCTGACTTTCTCCTCTCCAGTCTCATTGTGACCCAGTGGTGCTTGCACCATTCCACTAAGATTTGATGCGAGTTTTATGTAAATATATATATATATATATATATATATATATATATATATATATATATATATATATATATATATATATATATATATATTTATATGCATATATAAAATTACATAGGTATACACACACACACACACACACACACATATATATATATATATATATATATATATATATATATATATATATATATATATATATATATATATATATATATATATATATATATATATATATATATATATATATATATATATATATATATATATATATTATATATGTGGTCGTGCGGTTTAAAGCGTCCACTGTAGTCCTCAGTTCTTGTCCTTCGCTGGTTTTCGAGCCCACGGGACGACGAACTTATTATCAACTAAAAATTCCCCTTCGGTAACATATATGAAAATATATTATTTCCGAGGTAGAGCAATGGATATTAAAGGACGTTTGTAGCTTACTGATTGTATATGAATCACGGTGATGTGATAAAAAAGTCATATATATATACATACATATATATATATATATATATATATATATATATATATATATACTATATAAACAATTATTTCAAGTTATTTTTAATTTATCAGAAATATCCATTTTATGCATGCTAATAAAAGATTTCTTTTATTCCTGGTAATTTACATAGCTGTAGGGTAAACCATATATTATTAATCTCTTATATGTATGTATGAATATTTTACCTGTAATAATCTATTCAGGATGTTTGATTAATCGGTAAGATTTTAAAATATTCAAGGCGAATTTTTTTTTCGGTTGCAAACCCTCCCCCCCCCCGAAAAAAAAAACTGTAGCTAATGATTCGTTTCTCAGTATTTTTCTTTCGTTGCTCCGTGAAATATTAATGCAGTTTTGGCATCAGTTATTCTGGAAAGGCTGAATCATTTTATTCGTTTCTTGGAATCGGTTGGATAAATAAGCCGTTTGATTTTAGAGTTATAGGGTACTGTTTAGAGAGAGTTGGGAAAGCTTGGGAATTATGTTGATAGATTTATTAATAATATGAAGTAGGAATAGATGTAGAAGTAGACGTAGTAGAGGTAGGAGAAGGTATTCCGCATTAGCTGAAATCCAATTCCTACCGACTTCATTCCCGCTAACAATAAACACATTTTTATCTCACTGTTTCGTACCATTTGATTTCGGAATATTGTAAAATTGAACTGTATCCTGTGCATGTAAACACTTACTAATATTGTAAAAGAGAACTGTATCATGTGCTTGCAAACGCTCCCTGATATTGTTAAACAGAACTGTGTCCTGCGCTTGCAAACGCTTGCTAATATCGTAAAACAGAACTGTGTCCTGCGCTTGCAAACACTCCCTAATATTGTAAAACAGAACTGTATCCTGTGCTTGTAAACTCTCCCTGAACTAGGTTGTCTTTCCATTAAGAAAACATGTTGTAAACACGTCCGTAACTTATCGGACACATATCACCAAGAGGTTGACAACAAGTCAACGACCTTAAGGGGAGAACGATTCTCTGACGAAAGGTGGATAATCGCAAGAAGCGCAAGTCAGGACTACCAAGAAGTCGTTGACTTTTTGTTTGTGATATGTGTGCGATGAGTTGCTGACGTGTTTGTGACATGTCGTAGATTTGTCGCCTACTTCAACTCCTAATGGAGCCCCGCATGTCTGAAATACAATTTCTTTGGGAAAAGAAAAATTACGAGGCTGCAAAGATTTCTTACATACTGTTTTCCTCGTTTCTTACTTTGGCTTAAGATTTTAACGTAAAATTTTGAATGGCCCGCAAGAGATCTGCTTACGGAGAAATCTCTGTTTATAAAAGCTCTATTTATGAAATCTCTATCTGTCGTGAGTTCAACGTAAATAGAGATTTCAATCCTTCGGCTTGAATGTTTTTTTTATCTCCTTACGCTTGGACTTTATGTTATGTGAAAGGTAACTTTGAGGCTTAATAATAATAATAATAATAATAATAATAATAATAATAATAATAATAATAATAATAATTAGTGGTATTATTAGAAGAAGTATAGTCTTGTTCTAAATGAAACTCTTAAATAAATAAGCTATTATTACTGCTGTTGCCGTTTTGAGTATCAGTGTAAGAAACGAAGATTACAAGGAATAGATTACAGACGAATAGAGACAATTATGCAAATCAGTTTCCAGTCCTCGTATGCTTTGTTCCTTTGACCCAAGATCATCAGTGCTGTTTCCGGATTAAAGAGAGAAACTAGGTCACATCTGATTACTTAAACGTTACTATAAAATCGTATGTGATTGATTTGTTGTTTGAGATACACGTGGAAAGTAATTTTTTTGTTTTGTTTTGCAGTTACTTAATTGCAATGATATTCGTATCTGGGAATTTTACTTTTGAAGAAGAATAGATGATAATTTTTTTATTTGGAATTATTCATAATAAAATTCTTATTCGTATCTGGGAATTTCACTTTTGAAAAAGCTTAGATGATAATTATTTTGTTTGCAATTGTTTGTAATTAAATTCGTGTTTGACAATTTTAGTTTTGAAAAAGAATAGAGAACATTTTCCTTTATACAAATCTTCCCTGTGAGATGTTTATGGAAAGTAATATTTTCGTATGATCAAATACTTATTTGAAAGAAAATTCGTATTTTTGAGTTTTAACTCTGAAAAGGAATAGCTGAGAATTTTTCCTTATAGAAAATTCCATATTCGAGACCCGTCATCTCTTACGCAACCTTGAAAAATGTGCCTGGAAAAAAATTCCTTCAGAATTTCACCTTCCATTAAAAGGAATTTTTATCTCCCATTTCACCTCCAAGTAGAAAAGGGAGTTCTTTTCCATTTAAAGACTTTTACAGTTTTACGCTCCTTCGGATAA
>NC_089770.1:12861000-12873500 GCF_040412425.1 Macrobrachium rosenbergii | reverse complement strand
GAAGATGGAAGGCTGTGACGAAAGATATAAATAAAAGAATAATAATAGGCAATGAAGTGGTCATTTGCAAGGCAACATATGTGCAACCTGCAGGCCAGTTTCCAGTGGTCGTGTTTACAAGATTCGTGCGTCACAATAATAATAATAATAATAATAATAATAATAATAATAATAATAATAATAATAATAATAATAATAATAATAATAATAATAGCACTCAAGTGTTTGCAACATTCTTAAGACACACACACCTTTTGAAAACATAAACGTAATAATAATAATAATAATAATAATAATAATAATAGGCACTCAAGTGTTTGCAACATTCTTAAGACACACACACCTTTGAAAAACATAAACGTAATAATAATAATAATAATAATAATAATAATAATAATAATAATAATAATAATAATAATAATAATAATAATAATAGGCACTCAAGTGTTTGCAACATTCATACGTCACACTGACTTTTCGGAAACATAATAATAATAATAATAATAATAATAATAATAATAATAATAATAATAATAATAATAATAATAATAATACGCTTTCAGAAGTGTCACCAGAGAGAGAGAGAGAGAGAGAGAGAGAGAGAGAGAGAGAGAGAGAGAGAGAGAGAGAGAGAGAGACGCTATCTTACGTAAAGCGTTCGAGTTTCCTCTTTTAATTTAAACGAATCTGCTTTGGAGAGAGTTCTCTCACTTTTTCTTCCGCCGCCCCTCACTCATAATGAATGAGATTTCTCTCTCTCTCTCTCTCTCTCTCTCTCTCTCTCTCTCATTTGCCAGTCTGTAATCATTCTCCTTACGTATTAATGTAATTAGCTACTTCTTGAATGATTTAGTTACCCCCTTGGTAGACGTCTTGTTACCGTCATGCAGGGTTGGGGGTGGAAGGGTTACCAGTGTTGGCGCACTGTCTTGGAAGTATTATTAATTTTAAAGGAGAGGAGAACATTCAAGCAATGCAAAGTTGAAGAAGTTGGGCAGCTAAGTGAGAAGTGATCAAAGAAAACGGATGGAATTGTCCGTCCGTCCGCATTTTTTTCTATCCGCACTTTTTCTGTCCTACCTCAGATCTTAAAACAGCTAAGGCTAGAGGGCTGCAAATTGGTATGTTGATCAGTCATCCTCCAATCATCAAACATACTAAATTGCAGCCCTCTAGCCTCAATAGTTTTTTTTTGTTAATTTAAGGTTAAAGTTAGCCATAATCGTGCGTCTGGCAACGATATTATAGGACAGGCCACCACCTCCCCATGGTTAAAGTTTCATGGGCCGCGGCTCATACAGCATTATATCTAGACCACCGAAAGATAGATCTTTTTTCTGTGGCCTTGATTATACGCTGTTCAGAAAACTCGATTGCGCTGAAGAAAACTTCGGCCCATTTTTTACTTGCGTATATCGTTCCATTTGACCTTGAGGTATCTCACTGGTCTGCTCAAGTATATTAATAATACATAATAATAATAATACACAATAATAATAATAATATTAATAATAATAATATATTATTATTTTTATTATTTTATTATTATTATTATTATTATTATTATTATTATTATTATTATTATTATTATTATTATTATTATTATTATTATTATTATTATAATTCTGTTCATTTTCTGGTTAAGCTTGAGTGTTGCAAGATCTCCTGGTTTTAATCTTTTATTTCACTTACCTGGTTTCATGTCCAGGAAGTTTTCTCTCTCTCTCTCTCTCTCTCTCCTCTTCTCTTCTCTTCTCTTCTCCTCTCTATCTGCACTAAAACTGCTCTCTCTCTCTCTCTCTCTCTCTCTCTCTCTCTCTCTCTCTCACAAAAACTGCCAAGAAAAGAACAGATTAATAAAGCAATCACGCTAAAAAAAAAAACAAAAAAAAAAAAACTATAGGGAATCATGACGCATACCGAGTATCACATTACCATCGAATGAATATTAATCTGCAGTGGACCGATTTCGTTAAAGCTGATACTAGTAAATATAATTTTATTTATTTTTTCCGTGGTGAGGGGCGGGGGAGGAAGGGGTTTTGGTTCGTTGATGGTATATCAGTGTGGGTGGGGTAATGATAGCAGGAGGTAGTTTGGAAAATATTTGGCAGAAAAAAAATTCGGGCTGGATTCCATTTTTTTTTTTTTGAAACAAGTTCGCGTTTGAGCTTTTTAATTTGAGGAATGGGCGTCTGCTGGAATTGTTTGTTTGTGTGTTTGTTTTTTATCCTTATTGTTGTGATAGTTGTTATTGTTATGGCTGAAGAGCAGTGAAAATAATGTTTTGTTGTAGATGCAATCACCAGAGCGTGGGTGTGTCTGCTGTGGTAACAATGTCTACAATCAGTCTATTGTTTTCTATAATGTATTATATTATATATTAAAGATATCACGTACCGAAGATCAGATGAATATTTTTTAATTAAAAAGATCGACCAGTTATTCGAAACGGTCTATTTTAAAATAAAAAAAAAATTAGTTTAAAACAGTCTAAAGATGTTGATGAGTTCTAACATTATTATTATTATTATTATTATTATTATTATTATTATTATTATTATTATTATTATTACTTTCGCCTTTTGGGAATAAGGTTGCTGCCCCTATGCGTTGCTCTACCTTCACTGCAACCCACCACAGTCGACTAACCACCAAATACATAATGCGCAGCCGGGTCAAAATGGTCATACTTCATTTTACAAGAAACTGGTTCTAAAACATTTCTCCCCCTGGGATCGAACTCGACGGTTCCTTGCATGGTTGGCAAATAGCATGCTAAAGTGAGATAATTGAAACTCATGAGTCTGTGCTAAATGAGGTTTGGTTAGTAGATCATTAATACGTCCATGAAGTACGTGATTTTAATACCTATCTATCTATCTATCTATCTATCTATCTATCTATCTATCTATCTATATTATATATATATATATAGATATATATATATATATATATATATATATATAATCATATATATGTATATATATACAGTATATTTATTATATATATACTGTATATCTATATCTATATATATATATATATATATATATATATATATATATATATATATATATATATATATATATATATATATATATATATATAGACTACTAATTTGAGTACCACCACCGCCACTACTATCATTAATATTACCACTACCAAAACAAAATCTTGGTATGTTACCGAATAGCGTCCTTTAATATTGCTAAAGAACGAAGCAGGATAAAAACAGAAGCAAGTAGAGAATGCCAAAGCTTAATAGCCATTTAACAATGTTTCATTTAACGCAAAGGCAATGACAAGTTCACAACATACTTGACTACATACTTTTTAGAACATAAAATCTGTTTATAAAATCTGTTTACAAAATCTGTTCACAAAATTTGTTCACAAAACCTGCTCACAAAATCTTTTCATAAAGTCCGTTCACAAAATCTGTTCACAAATTCTGTTTACAAAATGTTCCCAAAATCTGTTCACAAAATTTGTTCACAAAACCTGCTCACAAAATCTTTTCATAAAGTCCGTTCACAAAATCTGTTCACAAATTCTGTTTACAAAATGTTCCCAAAATCTGTTCACAAAGTCTTTCTACAAAATCTGTTTAAAAAATCTGTTCACAAAATCTGTTCACAAAACCTATTTACAAAACCTGTTCACAAAATCCGTTTGCAAAATCTGTTTAGAAAATCTGTCCGCAAAATCTGTTTACAAAACCTGTTTACAAAGTCTGTATACAAAACCTGTTGGCAAAATCTGTTTACCCACATCATTCCGGTTAAAGCAGTAGAAGAGAAACGCCCTGTTATCAGTACGCATTGCCTTGCAAATACACCTATTTTTTTTTCACCCCACCGATGTTCCCAAATATCCTCCCGCTTCGATTACACCAAAGTACGCCGTGGATTAGCTCTCAATGAAATCAAGCGAGTGCGGAAGTATTTTCCCTTCCTGGCAAAATGTAGCCTTGCCAGATACCTAGTTTCGACCTTTTTTTATATAACTTTATTTTAATTTGTTCCTTTGATTTTGGGTCTTGGTGGGCTCAGAGAGTGAGGAAATACCTCGAAAAAAAGTGTGTGTGTTTTGTGTCAGAGAGAGAGAGAGAGAGAGAGAGAGAGAGAGAGAGAGAGAGAGAGAGAGAGAGAGAGAGAGGAGAACTTGTAATGTTTAAATTTTTCTGGTACCGCCAAAGAAGTTGATGAGTCTTTACCGAAAAATGTTGAATTTTGTTTGAGACAATACGAATTCAAAAAGGAATTTACCCACAAGTCCTGTTTTCTCCTCTTGAAAAGCCAATTTCATTGAAAACCAAGACTCCACAAAGAAGGGAACCCATCTTTAGAACATAACAGCTTTCATAAAAGGATCAAAATCTTAATCCATGTCTAACAGGAGCATATAAAATTATTTCTATCATACTTATCAGTTCAATGATTCTTGAAAGTAACTTGTGCATTCCCACATCCTTCCTTCAATTCGACTGTCCAACACCTCTAACTGTTACTTCTTAGTGCAACCGTGGCGTGTTCTTCCAGTCCCTAAAAATAAACAGTAATAGAATAATAAAAAAATAAAATGAAATAACAAATAAGAATATTTAAAATAATATAATTGGAAAATTTAAATATAATTAAAAGTGATTAAAAATAATTCAGATCCTCGTACTTCCTTTACGCTCTGGGTCTCTTCATCTTGCTGTCCAACCACTCCAACTCCTTCTTTTCTCTTTTGAGCGCTGAATGGCCGAAAGTGCCTCACTGCTTTGCTTGACGGCTTAAATCTCATAAGTCACTCAATCAAATGCTCTTCCTCATTGGATAATCTGAAAAGATGTTTCTACCACCTCTTAAACCACTACTGACATTCTTTTGAATCTGAAAATGGTCTCTAACAACATCTTGAAAAGAGAATTCTAAGAGCTGCGTCCACACGGCAGTAAAACATGTCGTGAACACGTCGGCAACTTATCACATACATATCACAAACAGGTTGAAAACAAGCCAGCGACACTGAGTGGGAAATGGACCTTTAGCAAATGTTGGATAATCAAGTCTAAAGGATTCTTTAGATCTTACTAGGTAACAGTCTGACGAACTGGTTATGACTACCAATGAGTCGTTAACTTGTTTGTGATTTGTGTGCGACAAGTTTACCGATAAGTTACTGACGTGTGTTTATGACATGTTTCGCCGTAGTGTGGACGCATCCCAAGACGTCTCGTTTATCTCGCTTCTCCCGGGTTTCGGAGGGGAAATTGTCTCTTCATTCTCAGTGGAAACACTTTTTAATAATAAAGCCAATTCCCCGAGGGACAGTGAACTTAATTTCTCATGCGCTCCACCGAGACATGAGCCTCCAGGTGGTTCGTTAATGAGAAATGTAGTCTAAAAGTTTCTTATTTACTTTGGGTAGTTTCACGAATTATTCTTGCTTGATCGCCGTGGAAAAGCTGTTCTTGAAATTTTAGTATTTTGTGATAAGGAATTTGTTAAGTTAATTTACCTGAGATTCCGAAGGGGAACTGTAGATTCTCCTCGAAGGATCTCCGTCGAGAATTCCTCAATAGGACAATTCAGGTTCCGAAGGATCTTTGAGGCTCTAGGGACTCGATTGTATGGAGGTTCCGAAGGGAGAGATGATCCCACATTTTGATGAAAGAGAAGAAGGCATGATTACCGAACCTGTCAATCCACCTATAGTCTCTAACAATCAAACATAGTTCTCCACCTACAGTCTTTAACAACCAAACAGTTTTCCAACTACAACCTCTAACAACCAAACCTACTTTGACACTTACAATCTCTAAAACCAAACATAGTTTGCCACCTACGATTCTAACGACCAAACAGTTTTCCGCCTACAAATATCTAACAGCAAACAGTCTCACTTACAATCCAAACAATCTAGCAGTTTTCCATCTTCAATCTCTAACAGCGAAACAGATTTCCACTTACAATCTCAAACAACCTAGCAGTTTTGCCACGCACAATCTCTAAGAACCAGACATAGTTTTCCACCTACAATTTCTAACAACCTGGCATACTTTTCCACTTACAATTTCTAGACAACAGAGGGGCGACCTTAATCGGCCGTCAGAATTCCTACCACTTTCTCCGATATCCCTCTGCAGGAGAACCCAATTAAGCAATTGGGGAACTTTTCCAGGTGGAACAGCTGGAAGAGGTTGCCACCTGTCTGTCTCCTGTCAAATACAGGAATGACTTTTGTATGGTCGCACAGACCCAGACGGGAAACGGTTACCTGTGACAGGGACACAAGTGTATGGAGTACTTCTTCATCAATCCTTTTAAAGTTTTTTGCGTTTGTAAAGTTTTATAAAGCCATCCTCAGGGGAGGGATTTATAAAGTCATTATGAAAAAACATAGGAAGACCATTGCAGTATTTTCCGTTCGATAAACAAATGTTGCTTTTATTGTGCCGATGGGATTATTTGATTTAGTAAATTGAAAGTAACTTCTGGATGGATGTCTTTAGATTTCCTGGGTATGTTAACTGTAAATGATGATAAGAAAATAAGATAATACTATTATTACTATTACTTATTGTTACTGCTATTGCTAAAGAATTGGCTTCATAAAATCATTAGGAAAGTGAAATTAAAACTACTGCATCATCTAATATTAATAATATTTCCTTTTGAATGTTATTAGCATCATTAAACCACTGTACCCACACCGTCCAGAGTGATGGTAATATAAGGGAGAGTCGAGAATGCAAATCCCGACCTTGAAACCATCTTTCTACCCCGGACTGGACGGCGTCAAGTGGTGTTCATTCCCCGTAAACTGTCGATCATACGCAGAAATATTTTCATCATCATAATCATTATTATCATCGTTAGTGAATCGAAACTCGCGCCAGGGTCATATCATTAGCAGTCTAGAGATAATTAAGTCGCGCGATTATTAATTTAGGAGCCAACTGCTGCTACCTCCTGCCTGATTTTCTAGGCGAGAAGTCGGCCATAATTAGCGCGGACATGAGGAGTAATCCTGACACGCCAATTAACATTCTAATTAGTACTTGTAACGTCATTAGTTAGTTTAATAATCTCTTCGTTACATAATTTTTTTTACGAGATTAAAAGATAAGAGCTAAAATCAAGAGCAAACACTGAATATATTTATGGGCAAATGTATACAAGGTGTACTGTGGAGGTGGAGATGTACAGTAGTACATTCGTCCTTAAAATCTCAAGTCACACTAATCTCCCTCATATGATCATAATCCTAGACCAGGGTTGCCAGATGAACACAACAGCTTATGGCCAAAATTTAAAGAAAATATGGTCGTAAATGGCCACTTTGGAAAAGTATTTGGCTAAAAATATGGCCAAAGATATAAAGTGATTGAGTTGTGTGAGTTAACGTACCAACAATTAACTGTGCGTAAATTATGCCTATGTATTCGATTACATCTCATCAAAAATACTTTAAATTAAACTTGAAATACTTAAGGGGAAACACAACTGTTAAATTGACATCGCTTCCTCAAGGTAAAGAATTTTGCTGCTGTGCATTGGTAGCATTTCAGGAGTACATTTGCATAAATGGCCAAACTGATTTTTCATGGCCACAGAGTTCAAAAAATTGCCAAATTTAAAAACTTTGGCCAGTCTGGTAACTCTGTCCTGGACTGAGGTGCTAGTGTTGCCATAAGAGTTGCCATAAGTCATTTATGGCCCATTCAAGTGAAGGGAACGTTTTCGTGCAGAATTCGTTCAAATATTATGGCGCGAAATAACAGTACTCATATGAGTTTCATACGTAATTATTAGGTCAATAAGAGTCTTGCCGTCCATTAAGGGTTAAGCAGCAGGTGAATATGGAAAATTTTATTTTCTTCAGTCGATTTTGTAACTCCTGTGTGAGAGTTTTGCCTATAGGTTTGTCGAAAAGACGGATAAAAGAGTAGGGTTGAACCATACGGAAAACAGGGAGTCCATTCGTATGATGTTGCAACTTTATTTCTATTTTAAAACTCCGATAAGATTTATTTTGCATTCAGCAAGATTGCTGATTAATTATTATTATTATCATTATTATTATTATTATTATTATTATTATTATTATTATTATTATTATTAAAGACAAGATATCGTACGATAGTCATCTTTATTATACAAAATGAAACTTTTGCAGGAAAATCGTTGTATTGTTTTCAGTCTTATTATTATTATTATTATTATTATTATTATTATTATTATTATTATTATTATTATTATTATTATTATTATATTGTAGGAGCAGTAGACAAATCGTAAATCTGTTTCTGTATTATTATTATTATTATTATCATTATTATCATAGGAACCAGTAAGACAAATCTTGAAACATTAGCCTATTCTTCTTCTTTCTTCTTCTTCTTCTTCTTCTTCTTCTTCTTCTTCTTCTTCTTCTTCTTCTTCTTCTTCTTCTTATTATTATTATTATTATTATTATTATTATTATTATTATTATTATTATTATTATTATAGGAACCAGTAAGACAAATCCTGACGCATCACCATTTCGAAATCACCACACGGCTCTATTAGAAGGCCCGCCTTCTCACGCTGTCACCTTTAGCACTGATTAATTTCCAGAACAGACAGGAGAGAATCTACCGACTTTGAAAGAGGCCGGGTTATTATCCCTTGGAGGGCAAGGAAAACACTGCCACGGACTTTTCACTGAAGAGACGCGGCCGGGCTAGCACTTGGAGCAAGTTTGCTAATTGAGAGAGAGAGAGAGAGAGAGAGAGAGAGAGAGAGAGAGAGAGAGAGAGAGAGAGAGAGAGAGAGAGAATGTCTGGAGAATGGGTCCAACTCTGTAGGTGTGAGGTTGTGGGTATAGTCTCATTATTATTATTATTATTATTATTATTATTATTATTATTATTATTATTTTTAGAGAGAGAGAGAGAGAGAGAGAGAGAGAGAGAGAGAGAGAGAGAGAGAGAGAGAGAGATGAGTCCAACTCTGTAGGTGTGATGTCTGTGGGTATAGTCTCATTATTATTATCATTATTATTATTATTATTATTATTATTATTATTATTATTATTATTAATATTATTATTATTATTATTATTATTATAGAGAACATTTAGACGAATCGTGAAGTTGTTTCTGTATTATTATTATTATTATTATTATTATTATTATTATTATTATTATTATTATTATTATTATAAAGAACCTTTAGATGAATCTTGAGATTGTTTCTCCATTATTATTATTATTATTATTATTATTATTATTATTATTATTATTATTATAAAGAACCTGTAGATGAATCTTGAGGTTGTTTCTCCATTATTATTATTATTATTATTATTATTATTATTATTATTATTATTATTATTATTATTATTATTATTATTATTATTATGGTAGCATAACTGTTGACGGAACACTGATCGCCCACAAATGTTATTTTTTTCCTTTTTCTCTCGCCACCTCTCGGCCGCGACCCATAACAGTCGACTGACTATCAAATAGATAAGTCACTGCTTAGGTCAAAGAGGAACAATAGGTTTAAGGGAACATACTGAGATTGCTTTGTCCTAACGCGAGATTTGCATACTATTTGTGTAGTGAGCTACAGAGAGAGAGAGAGAGAGAGAGAGAGAGAGAGAGAGAGAGAGAGAGACAGGCAAATGAAAGGCGCCTCTTCAAGGGTGACTTGAGTCCACAGTGATGAAAAGTAAGGGAAAAATTCTTGAGGTCTTGGAGATGGAAAAGATGGTATTTTTTAAAGAAATTAAAAGCCATTGCATGATTAATAATTATTATTTTCAAGTTGGCGTCGCGACAAATGTGTCCGTCGACGCCATATACATTTCTAGCTATTAATGATAACTTGTACTATTAAAAAGATTTGTAATTGTTATTTTCTAAGATCATTCATCAATCCAAATACTACACTTCATAATCATTTCTCAAGCTACATTCGTAAAACTTGTATATAAAAACTGTTATATATATATTGGTAAAGATAACTTAAACCTGTTGGAGAAAAACAGCTTCCTGCACGAACAGAAAAACACCGCTTGAATTATAAGCATAATCCTCACTTCGAACCGTGGAGAGAGGGTAATTACCTTCCTCATATTGGCACTTGGAAGGAAACTCACTCTCAGGCGAGAGCCCTTGACAAGGGCCTTGGGATGGCCACTATGTTTCTGCATGAAGAAAAAATGTCTAAAAATGGACGGACGAGTGTTTGAGGCAGAGAATTGAGCAGACTGGAAGTGCATAAAATTGGCTCAATGGGAGGGTTGGCATAAGCTTCATTATAATTCGTGTAAAAGCTCAGTAGATTTGTCAATGTTACCTTTGCGAGTAAATTATCTTATTCTCCTTTCTATCCAGTCAGTGAAGTAAAGCAATGATGTTTTCGTTCAGTAACTGAATGGGTGACCACTTAGGATTGCCAGGCGGGAGCACATTTAAAAAAGCAGACCTTGGTAGTGAGAATTGGTCGAGTAAGTCACTCAGGATAGTACCGTTTAGGTCTCCCTCCCCGCTGGCTGTTCAGCTTCTCTATCTTCTTCTTCTTCTTCTTCTTTTAACGTGCATTTTTCCCATTTTTGTATGGGGTAAGCACGATGCCTTCTTTTGAAGGACTTTTGATTTGGCTTTGGGGTAGACCTGTAGTCTCGATCGGCTGCCCTGCCTGACATCGCTTAGACCCCGGTAGCGTATGTTTCATGTATCATACCCGACCCAACGCCCTTTCTTCCCAGCAGCGAGAAGTTGTTGCGCGGGTAGGGCGAGAGTTCGAGACGTGTGAGATGTTTGTTATGTTTTTTTAGAAGGTGTTGTATTGGCTTTGTTTTGTGTGTGTGTTTAGTCTGTAACACCCATTTGCTTTTTAAGCAAACCTATCCGTTCATTACATATATAATCCCGGGATGTTTACACGGATAGCAAAGTGTCTGCCTCTCTGATCAGTCGGCTGCGGATTTGAACCCGCACCACAGACCTCTACGAAGTCCGAAGCTGCTGCTGTAACCGACTGAGCCATCGAGGCTCCTGTTCAGCTTCTCTATCTCGAGCGTAAATATTTCATTGAATTAAGTTCTCCTGGCGAACGTAGTGAGTCCAGACCTCTAAACTGGAGGTGTTATTAAAGTACTTTGTAGTAGTAGTAGTGTACGACCCCAGTTCTTCATTGGAGGGGTGGGTAGAGCTCTGGGCTAGCACGCTGTTGGCCCAGCGTTCGACTCTTCGACCGGCCAATGAAGAATTAGAGGAATTTATTTCTGGTGATAGAGATTCATTTCTCGTCATAATGTGGTTCGGATTCCACAATAAACTGTAGGTCCCGTTGCTAGGTAACCAGTTGGTTCTTAGCCACGTGAAATAAATTTTATCCTTCGGGCCAGCCCTCTCTAGGAGAGCTGTTAATCAGCTTAGTAGTCTGGTTAAACTAAGATATACTTAAGTGTACGACACCTCCCCATCCTCCCCAAAAAAAAGATATAGCCCATACTGACCAAAAAATTATGACCTGCAGAATATTAGAATCTTAATATCTAAAAGGAAGTTTTCAAGAATCGTCCTCGACGAAGTCTCCAGCAGGAGGAAGCCGATTTAAAGCGCCCAAAACCCTTGGGACGTCGAGGAGAGCTCCTTTCGGGAAGGAATATTCCGAGGGACGTCCTCCGAGAACGAATCGAGTATTGATAGATATGACCTCCCTTCGAGCGTCCTCTCTCTCTCTCTCTCTCTCTCTCTCTCTCTCTCTCTCTCTCTCTCTCTCTCTCTCAGGGCGTTTATTGAGGTTCGTGGTGACGGCTGATTTCCCCCAACAAATCTTTCATTCCTCGGGCTTATATAGGACACCTCGAAATGGCTCCGCGTCGATGGATAGCGAGAGACGCCGTGGCTTTATTTATTCATTTTTCGAGAGATGGAATCATTCCTCCGAAGGTGCTTGTGTATTAAGGCGTTGATGGTGTTTCATGATCTCAGATGAGAAAGGAGGATAACCATCAAGATCGGTAATAGTGATATTCGGGCCAGTAAGGATAGTGAATCTCAAGATCATCAGTAATGTTGTTCATAAAAAAAATAAAATTCCGTCAGGGGTTGATTGTCAAGTCCTTGAAGCCAGCTCTAAACAATGATAGCACGAGTTTTTCCTAAGAATTGTTTTAGCTATGTAAGGTTTCATATTCTCTATGTATGTATTTTACATACTGTATTTTTTCAACTTACGTCACCTTTGTTATTGTATATTGTTGAAGTTATTTTATGGTTTAGGTTATTCTGGTATGTGATTCATCAAATATTTCTCATTTTTAACCTACGATGCTTTGGTACTTTGCTTTTTTGGCCATTCGCCATTGTATCCTATTTATGATTAATCCATCATGATTAGCAATAGTGATGATATTATTCGGGCCTGTAAAGATAGTGAATCGCAAGACCACGAGTGACGTAGTTCATGAAGAAATGCCGTTCAGGGAGTGATTATTAAAAAAAA
>NC_089770.1:12843500-12851000 GCF_040412425.1 Macrobrachium rosenbergii | reverse complement strand
ATTTGTGCATTCTTAGAAAGACGCTGAAAAATCCCTTTAGAAAATCCTGAAAGATTCCTTTTAAGCTATAATGGATATTCTAAGAAATACACGAGCAGTTCCTTTAATTAGTTTTTAACGTTAAGAAAAAGCAGGTATTTTATTTAGAACGTTTGGTAGTCGGGAAAAATCCGTAATGAAGACGCTGACAGAAAAAAGTAGAAGTTGCTTCTCAAAGGCTTTGAACTTGACGATTGGCGCTAGCTTCACTCTATGATAGGCCACTTACATTCACTTTCGAGTTGCTCTTCACATCTCTTCAGCAACGAGACACCGCGTCTGCGAAAACATCACGTGAAATGTCCTTTAAAATGCCACTCAGACAAGAAAGAAGGGGCGGAAAATGCTGCCTCCCTCTTTCGACGGGAGTGAATAACCATCAAACGCTCTCGAGGCGTGCTGCGTAAAGCTCTCTTCATGGAAGGGGGAATTTGATGAGAATCCGAGATTTTTCGCGAGCATTTCCCACGGGGACGAGAATATAAACATTCTCTTTTTTTGATGAATAGGGGTTCCAGGGATGTCAGCCATTAGAGAGCAAAGAATCCCAGGAGGTGATGGCAGGCAATGACGATTTAGATATGGCAGGATGCAATGAAGCAACGAGACGCCTCGTCAGATCGTCGATCTAGGATCGTAGCTGTGGAGCTCTTATTTGGCAAAGAGTGGCAGGAAGCTTTTATATTTAATTGGCCCCGTTTAGCCCCCCTGAAAAATGCGGGACCTGAATCAACAGTCTCGCTACCCCATCGCCTTTAACTCGAGTAATATTAGAACAGGAAGGAAGGAAGGAAGGAAAAGGTCTTGACTTGCGCCTCGATTTTACGGACCAGTTTTTGTTTTCCGGCTGTTCCCTTCACCTCCCCTTTTTGCGATGTTGGATGTTTAATTGCTGGGCTGTTTTGCGCCCCTTGACGCGAATGGTAAAGGGGAATATAAAGGGAGAATATAAGAGTGGGGGTAGATAGATTGATAGATAAATAGATAGATTCACTGCTAATAACTTTCTAAATTTGTAGACTTATCAGGGCTTTTTAAAATGTGTTATAGATTCACTTCTAATAACTTTCTGAATATGTAGACATCAGGGCTTTTTAAAGTATGGTTTATGGGAGGGTTATATACAACTTAGTCCAAACCCCTTTTGAAAACTGCTCCCTTTAATGACTTGTATCACTCCTTGTTTGTGTATTTGCTATAAAAAAATATTCTTCAAGGATTTTTCAAGGATGTATATTGCACATTTACGTATTCTCAAAGTATTTTGTTATCTTACGTGTTTAACTGATTACATTTCAAAGGACTTCATCGTTCCTTTGAAAGGCTTAACGATAAAGGATTGTGGGTATTCCACGAAGCCTTGTATAATTTCCATTCTTGGATTTTGTTAGAATTTTGAGGCAACCAAATATCAATATTTTAGAACCGTTTATATAGTAGAAACTTATGATACCTGTACTTTCTCTCCTTCTTACTTTTCCATTTATTTATTTTTTAAAATGTTCTAATAATTGGTCTCTTTCTGTATTTACTATTACCTTCTGTAACTTCTTTCAAATGAGCACCAAATTCTCCGGAAACTTGAATTTCAAGTCAGTGGCCCCTGTGGGGTTTTTCCATATGAATAAGGTTCATCTTCTGAATAATAATAATGATAAATACTTTTGATTTTTTCTAACTGCATTTCAAAATAGGACCTACTGCATCTGGATGAACCATCCCACCAATTTCCCCATCAGCAGCAGTAGCAGCGTTTATAAGGCGAGAGGAGGGAAGGGCGTCCGGTTTTGAGAGAAAGCGGGCTGGAAAATAATGGAAGCAGCTGCAGCAATCGTGGACTTTCCCCTCTGCTTTAACTTTCTAATAAAAACGTTGAGTTGACGGCCGCACCATTTATTCCTTCGTCTTCCCATAACGGGCGATGGGCAATTGTTATTCCTTCCTTCCGAGTAAAGCTGATGGTTGCATTCCGCACTGAAGCTCGAACGACCATCTGCTGAAGGTGGTGTCCCCCCGAAGGGGGTTAGTGCCGTTAGTGCACCACACAGGGTACATTGTAGGGGTTGCTAAAGGCTCTTTGCAGCGTCCTTTCGGCCCCTAGCTGCAACCCCTTTCGTTCCTTTTACTGTACCTCCGTTCATATCTTTGTTCCGTCTTGCTATTCACCCTCTCCTAACAATTATTTCAAAGTGCATCTGCGAGGTTTTCCTCCTGTTGCACTTTCCAAACCTACCTACTTTCAATTTCCTTTCCAGCGTTGAATGGCCTCTTAGGTCCCAGTGCTTGGCCTAAACTCCATATTCCATTCCATTCCTGAAGGTGGTGTCAGACGAGAGACACCTCCGCTGTGAAGTCAGTTTTACTGAAGGAGTGTTTGCAGCGTCCCTTCGGCCCGTAGCTGTAACCTCTTTTTAGCCTTTTACTGTACCTCCATTCCTCTTCCTTTTTTAGTGCAGCTGTTGGTTTTACATTCATATCCACCTTTAGAGCCTTGTGCTTCATTTTGTTTAATTCCATCTCTTTACCTTGCTGTCCAACCACTCCAACTCGCTCTTTTCACTGCCTCAAGCGTTGAATGGCCGAAAGTATCCCAGTGCTTGGCCTAACAGCCTAAATTTCGTAGGCCCTGTGGAAGAGTCATTTCTCCAGGATCTGTTTCTGAACTCGTATGATCATGATATAGAGGAACACAGTTTCTGACACCTTGTAGCATCTACAGCCTAAATCCGAACGATCAGCTTCTTAAGGCGATGTCGCACAATCGTGTTTGCTCGAATCGCTGAGAAATTTCAGCCTAAATTGCAACAGTTCCCCATTATATCCGGTTGCACGGAAGCCTGACTCTTTTCTCGTATTTCACCACTACCGAAGACTGCCTGTCGAATTTGCCTTTGTTGATTTTAGGAATGCGTTCGGTATGTGGTAGTTAGTCGACTGTGGTAGGAACGTGCATTGCGTTAGCAGCGTCTTCCGAAAGGTTAACACCTGCTTCGGGAAAAGGTTTGTAAGTGAAAGAGGAGTTTATTTGTATAAATATGTATACATACATACATACATACATACATACATACATACATACATACATGTATATGTATATATATATTACATATACATGTATGTATGTATGTATATATGTATGTATGTATATTTATACAAATAAACTCCTCTTTCACTTACAAACCTTTTCCAGAAGCAGGTGTTATACTATTATCAGTTTTTCATCACGTTTACTTATATTTAACGTATATTTTTAACCAGTCTTTTTTTTCTAAATGTGAATAAAGACATCAAAAGTACGCCGAGCTTTTAATGTCTTTATTCACATTGAGAAAAAAAAAGACTGGTTAAAAATATACATTAAATATAAGTAAACGTGATGAAAAACTGATAATAGTATACAATTTAGTTAATTTGATAAGCTTGCCGTACATAAATCCTAATTTAAGAGACAGACATAAATAGAATTGTGTTGAAATGAACAAAGATTAAAAAAGAAGAAAGTTCAAAAAGAGGACATATGAAACAAAAGCTAATTAACTTGCACAAACAAATTGCGTCCGTTTCATTACTTCATAATGGCAAGAAGATTAAACTTGGATCTCTCTCTCTCTCTCTCTCTCTCTCTCTCTCTCTCTCTCTCTCTCTCTCTCTCTCTCTCTCTCTAAATAAATCAGAGGGGAACCGGGAGGGAAGATTTTAAATTTGAGGCGAGAGGGGAAACTGGTTTTATTCTTTATCTTTTTCGTTCTGTATCAATATGGACAATTTGCCCTCCGCCTCCAGAACTCTGTGGGACGAGGTTCTTAAGGCGCGGGCGGTTTTTAAAGGCTCGTTCCTAGTCCGGTTCTCAGTTCTCGCTTACGGAATTGGGTCGTTAACCTCAAGCATTTGGGGTTATGTTGAGACAGAGATGTATGATTGATAACCACTGAACCGTATCAACCTGGTCCAGCTCACAGGCTTCTCCATTATTTATTTATTAATTTATTATTTGTTTCTTATACGAATCTATTTGTTGTTTTCAGCTTTCATACATTCTTATTTATTACTCTTCTTATTTTAAATATTCGGTGGAAGCTTTCCGGGCAAGTTTTAAGTCCTAATTGCTAACTCCATAAAGGTGTTTATTCTTTATGAATAATAAAATAATAATAATAATAATAATAATAATAATAATAATAATAATAATAATAATAATAATAATAATAATAATAGCCAGTTTACAATAGGCATTATTAGATTGTCAATTAAAATCCCATTATTGCCTTTCACAGATATCATATGTTAGTATTTCATTCTATGTAAACACTTATATATATATACCGTTCTAACAAAAAAAGTGGCAGGGTATTGGGCAAATTTATCAAAAGACGAAGAAAGAAGAAATAAGTGAGGCATAAATCAAATACCTCCAGGAATAATAATAATAATAATAATAATAATAATAATAGTGGAAATAAATGATGACAGGGCCTTTCAAGACAAGAGAAGGTATAAAGAGAGTTTTATATAGAAAAAATGCGCAATTGAAAAGGTAGCTTTTGTTTGGTGAAGAGACTAACCACTTACCAGCAACTAACAAGGACATATCAGCAAACAAGTAAGTGTAATTTACACAAACAAATAGTTTTGAAGTCAGGTAAAACTCGAGAAAATGGCACTTGGCAACTGACAGCTATACAGAGTTACAGCTTCGTAGGCAACAAGACTGACAGGCGTCAGAACACGGTAAAATTGTTGGAAGAACATTTCAGTATATTTTGTAATTTTTTTTTTTATACTGGCTGGGGTAAATTAGTACAGCAGGCGGCTTTTCAGTCCGAAACGCTATAAAACAAATTATTATGGCCGTAATTGCATACGGGAAATAATTGATTTAATCAACTGGGTATATCAGGAATGTTTGAGCTTAATATTAGTAAATAGTTGGTATCATTAGCATCACTGTATCAGAACTGCTGCTGTTAGATCGTAATGAATTCTGTCTGTTCAAGGTCCATTTACAAATTCAGTACGTGTATGGATGGACTAGGCACCTTTAATGTTATGAGGAATGTTAAGCAACATAATAGGCCTACTAGAGAGGTTAAGCAGATGAAGACACATTAACAATATACTTTTTATGAATGTAAAACAGCACTTCAAAAATGAACGACGCTGAAAGATTCTCAGTCTTCCCGTTCATTATCAAAAGGCCTTAGAGACTCATGTGACCAATACCACTACCGGTAGGTAGATATAACTTACAAATTCTCAGCCCTTTAGTCAAGTCGTCCCGAGCTCTCGTTCCCAGAATTTCTAGACGCTATGATTCACAGAGCTGAAAGATTTATGCTGGTCTCGAGCCAGCAGCGTTATCGATGCTGTATAACCCATAGGGTGCAAGATTTATGTCCAAAACATCCCTACACGGGCCAATAAAAGCTGCAAGATCCTTCCGACCTGTTGAGTGATTGTCCTACGGGTTCTCGTGGCCGTTCGTGAGCTCATCCTTAGTGGTCTTTCATCCTACGCGTATTTTTCCAAATGCCGCCACACTTTGTTTGTTATTGGTTACCTCTACTGTTTGGGGATAACAGTATCTGTGTTATGGATGGAAGACCTTTAATGAAGCTAAGTAGTGTTGATGGATGTTTGTGGATACCAATCTCTATAGGTCTTGATGGATACTTGAAGTTAATAAGCTTTAATGAGGCTAATTCACATTGCATTGTGTTGGACGAACTATATATATAAGTCTAGAGTGTATAGAGATACCAGTATCTATAGATCTTGATGGAACTTGAAGCTAATACGCTTTAATAGGGCTAATTCATTTGCAGACGCAGATTCTAGACGTATATATCTCTGAGATCAAGGTTGCACCATATTTATCGTTTTTGTTAACTGTTAATAGCATATCCTAAGGTCTTGGTTTTATCACTTTTTCCATTAGGTCTGCCAATTCCTGTTTTGAGTAACGAGAGAGAGAGAGAGAGAGAGAGAGAGAGAGAGAGAGAGAGAGAGAGAGAGACTAGGTCTGTCACTTCCTTTTGGGTAGCCACATACACACACACACACACACACACAGACATATATTGTCGAGTTGTGTAGTCATGTCATACACATACTTGATTTACGTGCAAATACTAGCATGTATACAAGTATGAATATCACTAATCAACATTACAAATCATCCGAGCCTAGGAATTTAAATATCATCTCATATGTGGCTGATTTGGCATTGTTTGAATTATTATTTGCTCTCATCTTTTTTATAAGAGGAGCCCCATTCTGAGTTTTTATTGGGAATCGTTGTTATAATAAAGCTAGGTTGCATCTGAAGGAATGAAGGAATGAAATATTGTTGTTCTAGATTAGCACAAATGTAAGATGCATTGTGGCTTATATATATAAGATCAAATATTAAGCACAAATGTAATATGGATGCATGATGAATATATATATATATATATATATATATATATATATATATATATATATATATATATATATATATATATATGTGTGTGTGTGTGTGTGTGTGTGTGTGTCTCAGGAGAATATTTTAGAGTATTATGTTTACCGAAATTACGTAGACATCAATATGTAACACGATCGTGATCACTAACCGTCGCTGTTTCAAGAGTTGGCAGACATCCCTTAATTAAATAAATAACCGTCCAATGATTTGAAAAACTGCCTCACTCTTGGCAGCTGAGTGTGATTTTTCTTTTTTAAATAACAACGTGTCGTCCAGCTCAGAACAATAAAATGTTTTGTTAAAGAGCTTAGGGATAGTGTAAAATTTTTATCACTGTTATATTTATAGCTATAAATTCTTTTAGAGATCGTGCATGATAAAAGTATGCCAAGTGTATTTAAAGTGTCAAGTGCTGTTCCTATTCGTGGAACGTCTCCTATTTTAAGTAACTGATGTAATCGAATCTACAGCAGAATCGTTGAAACATCATAAAAAAAAAAAACCCCCTTGGAATTACTTGTGGTAGTGAGTCGTTTAACGAATAACGTTAATTAATAGTGATAACAGCTTATCGGTAACAGCACTTGGAACGGTAGTCTGAACGCGCTTACTATGAACCTTCGTTTATTAATATTTTCAAAGATTTAAAGTGATTCCGTCGGAGAGTAATATTCCTGTCTGTTCGTAGCCGACGTGTTCGTTCCCTTGATGGTTTGAAAAATGACACCAGCGAGAGTTTCGGACTAGGATGGTAGAAATTGAATATTGAGAATTGCTAAACGCAATATAGTACAACGCATCTCGGACACAGGCAGTGCTACGCTACCTTCACTATCTTTTGATCTCTTGACAAAGGTTTTATGAATTCGTTGCTGGATTACTGGTATCGTATGGCGCCTTTGATATATACATATATATATATATGTGTGTGTGTGTGTATTATATATATATATATATATATATATATATATATATATATATATATATATATATATATA
>NC_089770.1:12836000-12838500 GCF_040412425.1 Macrobrachium rosenbergii | reverse complement strand
TTAATCATTACACGGGTTTAGAATATGTGACAGTAGTTTTCTCGCCATGACTGAGATGTAATCTGTTTAATAATCATAGTAGTGATTATAATAATGATGATGATTATATTAGTAATATTTTTAATCTGTCATTTAATTTTCTTGTTGTTGTTATTATTATTATTATTATTATTATTATTATTATTATTATTATTATTATTAATTACACGCCTCTGGCTCCAGCCTAAATAAATGGAACGTACGTACCGTATTCCCATCTGCGGGGCGGTCATGTAATTGGTTTCATTAATATATTGAAAACATTTACGACGAATCCTGGTGATTATATTAATTAATGTCAGCTAGTCAAAACAGCCATGAACCAGTCTTTGTACCTGTTAATTGAAATTAGATGGAATAAGCGATTCGTTCAGATTGGCTGATTGGAATAACCATTTATATACTGGGTTTTAGTGTTCTTCGTTGGGCGAGTGGGTTCCGTTCTCAGCTAGCACTCTGCTGGCCGGGAGTTCGAATCTCCGACCGGCCAGTGAAGAATAAGAGGAATTTATTTCTGGTGATAGAAATTCATTTCGCCTATAATGTGGTTCGGATTCCACAATAGGCTGTAGGTCCCGTTGCTAGGTAACCAGCTGGTTCTTAGCCACGTAAAATAAATCTGAATCCTTCGGCCAGCCCTAGAGAGCTGTTAATCAGCTCAGTGGTCTGGTTAAACAAAGATATACTAAACTAAACTGGGTTTTAGTTTTCTGAAGAGAAAACTCATTCTGCCGGCTTTGTCTGTCCGTCAGCACTTTTTCTGTCCGCACTTTTTTCTGTCCGCCCTCAGATCTTAAAACCTGATGAGGCTAGAGGGCTGCAAATTGGTATGTTGATCACCCCCGCTGCAATAATTAAGCTTACCAAATTGCAGCCCTTAGCCTCAGTAGTTTTGATTTTATTTAAGGTTAAAGTTAGCCACAATCGTGTTTTTGGCAACGATATAGGATAGGCCACCACCGGCCGGTAGTTAAAATTTCATGGGCCGCGGCTCATACAGCATTATACCGAGGCCACCGAAAGACAGATCTATTTTCGGTGGCCTTGATTATACGCTGTAGCGGCTGTACAGAAAACTAGATGACGCCAAAGAAACTTCGGCAAATTTTTGACTTGTTTAGAGTTGCCACAGGCTTCACTCATACCTTTTGTTCGTAAAGGGAGTAAATCCTGATTGATATTTATTTGTTTGTTTGTTTTTTTATTGTTTTCTTTCATGATTGATAGGATATTGACCTCATGGAAGGGTTTTTGTTGTTTTATGTATTGTTTCAAATCATAGTTTGTTTTGGTTTTCTTTAGGAGTTCGAGTCTCCGGCGGGCCAATGAAGAATTAGAGGAATTTATTTCTGGTGATAGAAAATCATTTCTCGGTATAATGTGGTTCGGATTCCACAATAATCTGTAGATCCCATTGCTAGGTAAGCAACTGGTTCTTAGACACGTAGAATAAGTCTAATCCTTCGGGCCAGCCCTCTCTAGGAAAGCTGTTAATCAGCTCCTCAGTGGTCTGGTCAAACTAAGATAGACTTAACTTATATATATATATGTATATATACACTTTTATGTATGTGTGTATATATATATACATATACATATATATATATCAATTAAATCATTCACAACAAAAATTAAGACATTCCATCACGCACCCGTCACGTCGCTTCCTTTAAAAACCATCCACCATAAAATAATGAACTAAAAATACTGAAGAAAGGTCATAATTATCAAAGCTGAGTTATAGCCTACGTCGATTTATGGACCCGTAAATCATCGCAGAAGCCGAGAATAATGAAAGTTCGGAGGCGAAAGCGATAGATGTCGCCGAATCTGATGTATCGGGCTGGAATGAGTCGAGTTTCGTATGTTTAGGCGGGGTTTCTGTAATGCTTCGAGAAATATGGTTTCTCTTTTGCTATGCTGTTGTTATTGTGGCTTCATATTTGTGACTGCGGTATGAAATATATATATATATATATATATATATATATATATATATATATATATATATATATATATATATATATATATATACATGATACATGTATATATAAGAAGAAGGGTAATACAGGAACAAAGACAATTCAGCCGGACTATGTCCGGTCATTATATATGAGGACTGTTAGACCTGGAAAGCTTGTAATTTTTTTTTAATAAATAACTACTGATACCATGTAGTTTCAGTGAGGTCCTATAAACATATATATATATATATATATAGTTAAGTATATATATATATTTTATATATATATATAGTTAAGTTACACACCCACTGAGCTGATTAACAGCTCTCCTAGGGCTGGCCCGAAGGATTAGACTTATTTTACGTGGCTAAGAACCAATTGGTTACATAGCAACGGGACCTACAGCTTATTGTGGAATCTGAACCACATTATAGCGAGAAATGAATTTCTGTCACCAGAAATAAATTCCCCTAATTCTTCATTAGACGTCCGGAGAC
>NC_089770.1:12828500-12833500 GCF_040412425.1 Macrobrachium rosenbergii | reverse complement strand
TCTCTCTCTCTCTCTCTCTCTCTCTCTCTCTTCTGGAGAGTATCACGGGCACCAAATAATTCCCAAAGACCCTTACACTTACCCCCATGAACCTCCTCTCTCCCTTACCATCTTTCTGTTTATTTTCGTTTAATCTCTCTTTTATATTTTTTGGAGGGGGAGAAGGAGAGGGGGAGGGAGTGGAGGGGAGGGGTTGGTACTACCTATACATGGGTGGGAAAGAGAGGTAGTTGATACCTGAGATCTACGTAATTGGATTTATACGGCGGGCAAATTGTCGTGAAAGGATGCCAACAACGGTCGTCGTTATTTTCAGAACAGTATGTGGATGGCATGAGTTATGGGCGGAGGGTATGGAAGGGGAGCGCCTTAAAAGGGGGAGGGAGAAAGAGAGAGAGAGAGAGAGAGAATTTTTTATATTTTGTAGTAATATAACAGCATTTCACTCGTGACTTTTAGAAGTGGGGACTTTGTACAAAAATACAAACATGTTTTTAGAGAGAGAGAGAGAGAGAGAGAGAGAGAGAGAGAGAGAGAGAGAGAGAGAGAGAGAGAGAGATATTTCGACATTTTGTTGTAATGTAACAGTATTTCACTCGTGACTTTTAGAAGGGGGACATTACATATAAATAAAAAACATGTTTTTATAGAGAGAGAGAGAGAGAGAGAGAGAGAGAGAGAGAGAGAGAGAGAGAGAGAGAGAGAGAGAGAGAGATTTTATATATTTTGTTGTAATATAACAGTATATCATTCGTGACTTTTAGAAGCGGGGCGTTACATAAAAATAAATACATGTTTTTAGAGAGAGAGAGAGAGAGAGAGAGAGAGAGAGAGAGAGAGAGTGTGTTCAGAATGCATCTTGAAGATTTGTATCAACAGGTCTCTTATGTATAACTTCCTTTTAATTAACTATACCAAATTTTCACATTTTATTTTTTTTGTGGAGTTTTGACCCTATTCTCATCGAGACCTTAAACATCACAAAAACAATCAGATTTTATTCACAGATTATTTTATGCTTTTTTATAGTTTTCTATAAAAGAAAACTATTGTGCCAGCTTTGTCTGTCGGTCCGCACTTTTTCTGTCCGCCCTCAAATCTTGAAAACTACTGAGGCTAGAGGGCTGCAAATTGGTATGTTGATCATCCACCGTCCTATCATCAATCATACCAAATTGCAGCCCTCTAGTCTGAGTAGTTTTTATCCTATTTGAGGTTAAAGTTAGCCATAATCGTGCTTCTGGCAACGATATAGGATTAGGCCACCACCGGGCCGTGGTTAAATTTTCATGGGTCGTGGCTGATACAGCATTATACCGGGACCACCGAAAGATAGCTCTATTTTCGGTGGCCTTGATTATAATCTGTAGCAGCTGTACAGAAAACTCGATTGCGCCGAAGAAACCTCGCTGCATTTTTTACTTATTTTAGATTTCCTAAATGACTCAGAATCTTTTCGAGAAGAACTGAGGGGTCCACTAAGGTGTCCTCATTAGCATAGTCGAAATCTTACAACTAAACTGACAGGCCATTAGGAGTCATTCTGAAAGAGGTGTGACTTGTCAAAGTTTTGCCATAAACTTTGCCTCTCACGTCCAGGCTTTTTAACTCCTTTCTAACTCATTTAGGGACGTCGCGAAAGAATCCTCTCTCTCTCTCTCTCTCTCTCTTATTTGCAGTGACATTTCTGAGAGTTCACGAAAGACCGAGTGTGTGGCGAAATGTTCAGGAAGTTTTTCCTCTCTCTCTCTCTCTCTCTCTCTCTCTCTCTCTCTCTCTCTCTCTCTCTCTCACTTACAATGACATTTTTGAAAGGTAAAAAATTGCTTCTGTTTACGTAAAGCACAGGTTGTGTACATGGTAGCCAGTCAACTGCAGTGAGTTGCATCCAAGATGGAGACTCTCTCTCTCTCTCACTCTCTTTCTCTAGCAAGAGGAACCGGGTTCGTTCCTGGTCGAAGGTGGAACGATATGGGCACATTTCTTTAAACCAAGTATGACTATGCTGAATTTAGCCTTGAATTAAATGCATCTAACGTCAAACACAGTGTACCCTTGTTAGTGTAAGCACTGAATTGTGTACTTTATTATTGGTCGACTGTGGTGGGCTGCAGCAAGGAATGGAGAGGGAGAGAATAACTAAGGACCAGGGCAATCGGTGTACCGTCCAAATATGTACCACCGTATCACAGTCAGTAACAGGCGTACCTCGATGGGGTACTTCTCACACCTACCAGAGTGGGACTGAGTATCAGACATTCAACAGATTCTCTCTCTCTCTCTCTCTCTCTCTCTCTCTCTCTCTCTCTCTCTCTCTCTCATTCTGTGTGTGTGTCTCTAATCTTTCTTTGAGTGAAAAAGCCACTGGGAGCGAGCGCATTTTTCCTCTAATTGGAAAGTGATAAATCTCCCAGTGATTTATGCAATGGCCCTGTTCCTTTCCTACGCCATTTCCTGGTCCAATTCGTTACTCTTTTATTTTGCCCATCTCTTTCGCGATAAGTTTTATCTCCCCCTTCTCCGGTCTCTGTTGGTATTTTAGCCGTATTTGGAGCTTGGCCTTTGGACTTACACTTAAATCGTATTCTCTGATTTCGTTATTACAAATGTGCTTACTTATACATACATACAAATATACATACATATATATATATATATATATATATATATATATATATATATATATATATATATATATATATATATATATATATATATATGTGTATATGTGTGTGTGTGTGTGTGTGTGTGTATATATATGAATTTTGTCACATGCAGTGTTATATGTATATTTGTCTATCTATCTGTTTATATGTATATATATATTAATGCAGGAGCAGTTTTTTATCTTTAAATTCGACATGGGACGTCTGGGAATGGGTTTTTTTTATGCACTTCTGTTGTCCCAAAGAGTTATTTCTCCAACAGTGCAGATAGATAGATAGATAGATAGATAGATAGATAGATAGATAGATAGATAGGCATGCACAGACTGAATACCTAGCTTTGACCTGTATCATTTATTACTGACTGCTAGTGGAGAGAGAGAGAGAGAGAGAGAGAGAGAGAGAGAGAGAGAGAGAGAGAGAGAGAGCAATTCAATTTAGTACTCTGTATCTTTAATTGTATTTACCTTCCTGAAACTCGCTAAGCACTTTTCGGAAACCCCCTTCTCCTCTAAAAGGCGTGCTGAGAGAGAGAGAGAGAGAGAGAGAGAGAGAGAGAGAGAGAGAGAGAGAGAGAGAGAGAGAGAGAGAGATCTGCAACTTAATAGTTTTCGAGACACAAACTCGGGGTAAATTACGGACTCAATATTTCATTCGAAAAAGATTTTCGCTCGAACGTACGAAAAGTAATAAATAAAAACACGTCCCAAACATGTTAACTTTAGACACACAAGATCCCAATTACCTTAATCTCAGTCGCTTTGAAGCGAGCTAAGAAATTACCACTGTTTTTAACAAGACTTCGTTATAGCACGCTTGCCTACCTTCGTCTCTCTTTCCTCCCCACCCCCAAGGGCACTCCTAGCCCGTCCTCCCCCTCCCCTTCCCCCTCCCCTCTTCCCTCCTGTCGCATCCTCTTGACATTTTGTTCCCCCTTTAAGCACATATTAAAAGTTCATGCAAAGTTAAATGAGGTTTTGGGGGCCATTTCCTCCTCTTCCTCCTCCCCCTCCTCCCCCCCATTCTCCACTGCGTAAAAGTATTACTGGGTAACGAGGAAGGGAAGATGAGAAGGAGCGTAAGACTGATAATGACGTATTTTCCATTCAACCGCTTTGATTGGTCCAATCCAGTCTTGTACCGCAAAGCGCTTTACTTTCTTTATCACGAACGTCTCCTGGGGCAAGTAAATGCAGTCTGCTTTTATATATATGTGCGTGTATATATATTTTATTTATATGTATATATATATACGGTATATATACATATATATACATATATTTATATCTACTGTATATAATACTAAAACTCTGAAACGTTTGTTTGTTTGAATGCACACTTCGAGATTCGCGAGGCAGCAGCAGAAGGAGTTCTTCAGGAGCTGAAGACGGCTTCACAGGATCATGATGTCGTGAAGTCGTCTTCAAGAAGGCGTTATAATCCAATGAGCTGTTCTCCAGGAATTCTTAAGGAGCTGAAGACGGCTTCACATGATCCTGGAGTCTTTAAGACTTCAAGAAGACGTTTTAATCCATTGGGTGTTTATCCAGCAATGCTTCAGTAGCTGAAGTCGGCTTCAAAGGATCCTGGAGTTGTGAAGACTTCTACAAGCAGACGTAATAATCCAATGGACGGATCTCCAAGAATTCTTCGGGAGGTGGAAGAATTCTGGGCGGAATGATTCTGATGTTGGATTTTCCCAGAGATTTTTCAGAGATGCACATATTTCACAGATGACAGACACTACGGACTGACTTCCAGATTAATCTTATATCATCTAATGAGGAAGAAAAGATAAAAAAAATTAAATAAATGAGGAAAATTTCATCTTTAATGTAGACTTAATTGAGATATATATACTAAATATTATATGCTATAGATTCTTAAATGTTTAATTATGCAAGAGAGTAAAGATTAGAAAGTAAATTCTTTCTATCAATTCTTTCTTCTTCTCATTTAAACTACTCATCTGGTAATATAAATTTTCAACATTAAGTGACCCAACAGGTCACGGTGGTCTAATTATATATATATATATATATATATATATATATATATATATATATATATATATATATATATATATATATATATATATATATATATATATATATATATATGTATATATATGTGTGTGTGTGTGTGTGTGTTTGTGTGTGTGTGTGTAAAATGTAGAATAAAGGTTTTTGTTCCATGCTTAAGAACGGTACTTATCTGTATCGGTGCTAAAGTTAGAACTTGGTGTTTCGACCCTTTCTTATATTACTAGCATTCTTTTCTTTTTTTTTTTACTATATGGTGCATACTATATGGTGAAAACAAAACGTATTCCAC
>NC_089770.1:12811000-12823500 GCF_040412425.1 Macrobrachium rosenbergii | reverse complement strand
AACATCTCCATCTTCTCTAAGACAGCAATGAGACTGAATAAGACAAAGTGAGCACAGGAAATATTCCGCTGTTCAGCTACAGCTCCGTAATTCTGGACTGGACGGGATGTCGGTTCACGTTCAAGGACGGAAGACGTGTATGACTCGATGTACAAGGAATTGGTGGAGTTAGATTCTGTCTTATCTGTCCACCTATCTACAATATTTATCTGCGTATCTGCTTATGTATTTATATACGTATATGTATTACATATGTGTGTTTGTGTATGATTGCAAGTCTATATTTTTATTTTAATAAGTTAAGAATTAATCTCTCACGGTAAATGTGGTTGGTGGTGATATGTTTTATGAATACCTAATGCACACACACATGCATTCATACATACATACATACATATGTATATATATACATATACATATACATATATATATATATATATATATATATATATATATATATATATATATATAGAGAGAGAGAGAGAGAGAGAGAGAGAGAGAGAGAGAGAGAGAACTGTGTTCTACGTTTTCGTAAAGCATACCCCTAATATAACAATATTGCTACCAAATACCTTCAACTGACTTGAAATAACAGTACTCGTGATAATATGTGAGCCTGGAAAAAAAAAGTCATCTTAAGGCTTGTCAGGTTGCGGAAGCTTTGTACGATTATGTAAGTTGATATAACTTTGATGGAAGTTGAGAGTGTAACAGTGATTTTTTCGTATGCTGTAGAGCTTGTTGTAATACGTTCTTGACTGGATTAAAATTACAGCATCAGGATTATATATATTGTATATATATATATATATATATATATATATATATATATATATATATATATATATATATATATATATCATTATATATACAGTGTTTGTATGTGGGGAAGACAAGGAGGTGGGGTGGGAGGGGAGGTAGATTGCATTATATAATCACTTATGAATTGTTTTGACGAAGTAATAATATCTAAGGTTTTTTTCGCATGCTACACCTCATACGTAATAATACCTTAATACGCCTTTGATTGGCATAACATTACAGTATCGATATTGGTTTGATCGCTAAGACAGTCGGGGAGAGAGAGAGAGAGAGAGAGAGAGAGGGAGAGAGAGAAATTTATTGACAAAGTTTGCTGTGAAAGAAGCTCAATGGTTGTGACATCGATATGCATATAGCCTGTTTGGTGATTTTGAACTAAACTCTCTCTCTCTCTCTCTCTCTCTCTCTCTCTCTCTCTCTCTCTCTCTCTCTCTCTCTCTCTACTGCATCATCCATAATTGATTGGGAGTTGCATTCACTGTTCTGCCGAAGCGAGTTACAACGGCATGCAGATTCCGCGTTATCAACTGAGAACACCCGATTAATGAACGGTTGCGTACTGGCGTTGTGTTGTTACTTGTTCGCTGGAAATTACGCTTTGTTACGCTCTGCGGTTTCGATTAGATTCTGGCGTATGTTATTAACTGTTTTTTTCTTTTAACCGTTTTGGCGGTCTGGACTGATTTGTTCAAAAAATATACTTGGGTTTCAGTTCATTTGTTGCCGTTGAGAGAGAGAGAGAGAGAGAGAGAGAGAGAGAGAGAGAGAGAGAGAGAGAGAGAGAGAGAGAGAATGTGCAGGTAAAGATTAAAATTAAAAGTATACATCAGTTCTGTTGGCTATCGTTGAATGGTATATATATATATATATATATATATATATATATATATATATATATATATATATATATATATATATATATATATATATATATATATATATATATATATATACATAGAGAGAGAGAGATAGAGAGAGAGAGAGAGAGAGAGATATAGAGAGAGAGAGAGAGAGAGAGAGAGAGAGAGAGAGAGCGTTAGAATGTGCAGGTAAAGTTTAAGATTACACTTCAGTGATTTTGCTGTCGTTGAGAGAGAGAGAGAGAGAGAGAGAGAGAGAGAGAGAGAGAGAGAGCGTTGGAATATGCAGATAAAGATTAAGATTATACTTTAGTGACTTTGCTGCCTTCGAATGAGAGAGAGAGAGAGAGAGAGAGAGAGAGAGAGAGAGAGAGAGAGAGAGAGAGAGAGAGAGAGAGAGAGAGTGTTAGAATATAATGTAGTAAAGACGAATTATTTACGGACTAGCTGAACGTCACAGTATTATGAAACTGTTCGTGAAAAGATTCTAACAACTTCACTTGTAATATGTCTCTCTCTCTCTCTCTCTCTCTCTCTCTCTCTCTCTCTCTCTCTCTCTCAGCTTAGCCTGGTGCGAGCACAGCCACTGTTATATACTGCTTTAGACCCGACCATTACTCGTAATTGTGTCGTTATCTTCGATTTATTGCTAAGTAGACTTATCGTCTCAAGTCACGCTACCGGCGCGTATCCATTTTCGTTCACATTAGCGCAAATTTCGGCGATTCTGAATGCGCATGCGCTGTGACCCAGACCCGGCCAGTCGTGTCTTTACATGAGAGTGATTCTTGGCTTCTGAAAGTACTTGGGCGGGTGATCATCTAGGAGCATTTGACATTGGTCATGGGCTTTCGTAGCCAGCTGAGGGGCTAACTGATGTAGGGCTAGCAGCCTCATTGCTAAAGAATATATATATATATATATATATATATATATATATATATATATATATATATATATATATATATATATATATATATATTTATATATATATACTCTATTTATATATTTATATATGTACAGAATACACACACATATATATATATATATATATATATATATATATATATATATATATATATATATATATATATATATATATATATATATATATATATATATATATATATTATATATATATATTTCTAAGTCGAATTTGAAAATTAAAAACATTTAGAAATGCATTTGTACACCAAGAGTTTGATTAATTCAGAGACAAAGTAATAATAACAGTTTCGAAATAAGTATCATAATGATGATGCTTATAAAGACATAATAGCAATCTAAAAAAATCACTGTAACGTTACCTCGTTAGCTTTTTCAAAATTATGACACAAAGAACAACTAACGTATTGCAACGCTTGTGAAATCCGTATTTATAAAACTCATCGCACCCTTATGTAAACACTTTGCGGTTATTTTAGTGAAAGGAATAATTTCCATCCTGTCCTGTTTTGTGTTTGCTGTCAAATTTTTTCCTCAGTTTTGGAAAAACATCGAGAATTGTTCCAGCGATTTGGCGTGTTTAGCAGACTGTGTCTGGTCTGTGCTGGAGTCTGGAAAGGTCATGTCAGATGTGTGGGAGACCTCTGTCAAATCCCTCCGTTTTATTCGGGTTATCGAACGGGTGAATGACCTGGTTTACCCTATCGTTTGACCTCTGACCTGAGATCAAAACCCGCTCAATATGTCTTGTTATCTATTGAAAGAATTAACGGCTCCACTTTTCGTCATGACGTTCAGACATTGCAACATTTTGGCTGTGTGGATTGATTGAAGTGTGTGTTTTATTCCTTGGCAATTTGGTTTTGGAATTTTGTATGTTTTATTCCTTGGCAATTTGGTTTTGCAATTTTGTTTTCCCTTCGAATTTTTTTTATAGATATTGATGACAAGTAAAATCTTCAATTCTTTTGACAACAGTGATTGATTACAGATTGGTTCCTTGACTTTTATTCTTAGTTTAAAAATCACTGCGTGTGAGATTTACCGTTGATTTCCTCAATTTAAAGGTTATGTGACTTTTTTTTTTTTTTAACCCGTCTTCTGCGATGACAGGGGTGGCTCCAGAGAAAAACCAGATAATGGTGTGCGTAGTGGCTAATTTAGTGGACCTTTTGTGCACTGGAGTTCATCCGCGAGTCTTTAGTTAAACTGTAATAATAAGGCAGTGACTGTTGCCTTGATTTTTCCTCTGAAGCCACCCCTGGTAGGAGGATCAGCTTAATGATACATACACATTCAGAGCTACACACACACACACACACACACAATCATATATATATATATATATATATATATATATATATATATATATATATACCCCATACACAGGGAGAGTGGGGGGGGGGAGGCGTCTAGGACAAGCCAAAGCATATTTTAGCTTCCAGCTTCATTGTGCAGTGGTCATCAACTGTAAAAGATAAATTGCAAACATAAGTCTTATTCTTCATTTTCAAGTCCTAAAAATATAAAGATTTACAAAACACTGTTGAATAATACAAACAGAGTATTTTTAAACGTGCGCTTAGAAAATTCCATCCTGAATCAGTAAACATTGGTTTTCTGCAGAAAGTTAGATTGAAATTATTGGTCTGCCGAGAAACACCACATTTTTGTTGAACAGTCTGAAGAGAGTCACTTCGGAGTTTATTTGTTATTTATTTATTTATTTGTTTTTATGTTATTTATTTTATTTGTATTTGTTTGTTATTTCTCTTTTATAGGTTATTCTTTAATTCTCCATTTCTTTTTCCGTAGAATACGTATATTAGCCTAAAGTTAGGTTAGGGTAAGTAGCTTTAATATGCAGACCTTTCTTTTTTGTCATTTTAACGTAGCCTTTGGTTTAAAATTTTTGCGAGTATATTCTAAGTAAACAAGAGTATTTTGACTGAAACATTGCCAGTTGACTAGTCAAGCTTTACCATTTATTCTTATAGATAGTGAGCCATAGTTGTAATTATGCTGTAGTCTTCGACTGAAGGGACATTTTAATTCAGACACTCCTTCAAGGTTGCCGTTTTCTGTGTCACTTTTGTTTCACAGAAAATGGTCAGCGTTTGGTGGATAACTCTCTCTCTCTCTCTCTCTCTCTCTCTCTCTCTCTCTCTCTCTCTCTCTCTCTCTCTCTCTCTCCAAATGTGAAAGCAGTTGTGGAGGACTGATGAAGTTAATGTTTTAAAGAACTCTAGAGTGGAGAAGTATTAATTAGAGTCAGGCGAATGATGTGCTGTTGAGCTGTTCACCCAAATCATGACGTTACTTTTACAATTTAAATGAATAATAGGTTAAGTTTAGTTAGGCAAATCTGAAAGGAAAGAGATGACAAAGCAAGAATAAATAAAAAGGCAAAAATACCCACACAGCTAAACACCAGGAATATTTTTAAAGCAATATTTGCAAGGCGCTCTTAGCCCTGTGAGCAATACGTCTGACCCCCTTCCTGTATGTTCAGTACCCATCACCCAAAAACTAGGGTACGTAACATGATTACATAAGCCCCAACTCAATCTCCCTCTCTACACGCCCCTGTTACTTTACCGGATTCCCTGCCCCTTCCCCCAAAACACATATACACGCACCCCCTTACCAGCGGTGTCTTCTTTCTCCCATTGTGTCCACAACAGCTCTCGGGGCTCTTTTTCCCCGAGGCCTAATTTCTGTTATCTTCAACGAGGTCCCCTGCTCCTTTTCTTCTTCTTCTTCTTCTTTTCCGCGCTGTCGAGTCACATAAGAGGTGATATTTCCGCCAATTCTGAAACCCCGCCGTTTCGTCCTTACCAGGAAATCCTTTTTGTTTCCCGGCTCACCCTTTTTTTTTCTCCTGACAATTTCTCACCATTTTCTTTTTTTTTTTTTTATTAAAGAAGAAGAGCCTTCTCTCTCTCTCTCTCTCTCTCTCTCTCTCTCTCTCTCTCTCTCTCTCTCTCTCTCTCTCTCTCTCTCAGTTCTTTTTAACTTAGTAGGGCGTCTGAACATCTCTTTAAAATAAATTGAGAATTTGAGAGTTATTTTTGACAATGCATGAAAGAATAAGGGAAATATCCATCAGTAAAGACATCGACCTAAAAAAGTGAATCTTAGAAGTAAAAGATATGACTAAGCTTCATACGACACAGTAATTACGATGTATTTCACGGTCTTATGTCATGTGGAAAACAGAAATACTCTTGGTCGATGACCATAGATTTTGTGATGCCAGTTTGCGGAACTGATCTAATCAGTCAATTAGCTGAGTGCTTAATGTTTCTAGCGCCTGTGGTGTCTGTCTTCTGGACTCCTCAATCAATCAGAAAGTCGAACAGTCAGGAATGTGTCATGCCTTCTGTGTGACTTGATCTTAGGACTGAATTTCTCTCTCGAAAGTTTAAACTTTTTTTTTTTTTGCTAAATGTTCGTTCAACAGCCAAGCTCCGCTTTCCTGCTGAATTTCGGAAGATCCGAAACCAGTCAAAAGAGGTTTTTGTCCTTTGAATGACCGGCTGATTGATTGGTATTTGTAAGATTTGACTGGTTTTGGGGAGTGGGGAAGGACCGGGAGGGGTAGATGTTATAGATGTTATAAGAGGCTTTTTAAAAGTTTTGTTTGAAATAAAAAAAAAGGAAGTTGTGCATGGGCTAAAAAGGTAGAGCTAGACCCGTGAGTATTTTGGATTATTTATGAAATTTGTTCAGCTGTTTCTGCATTGTTACACGATGTATTTTGGGGGAATTCTTTGGTGTTATTGTCTGGATGATTAAATTCAGTGGTGACGTTTGGCGGTGCTTGAATGGGAGGTCTATTAGTTCTCATTGTTTATGATGCAAATGCAATGTCATCAGACCTTATGAAAATAATATAAGTGTTTGGAGTAATGTACAGGTACACATGAACACACACATTATATATATATATATATATATATATATGTGTGTGTATATATATGTGTGTGTGTGTGTGTGTGTGTGTGTGTGTAAACTGGTTGATGCTGTTGGCCAGTGACTTACTCGTATTGTCGTTTTCTTGTCCAAACTCAAATCTTGTGTAGGGCCTCGTGAGCCCAGCGGGGAGGCTGTAAACTTGATTGCCGTCGTTCATGGTTACCAATGGAAAACGAGAGACCCTCGCTTGCAAAATCTTCATGTTCTCTCTCTGTATTCTGGTAAACTACTTGCGTTGGTTAGTTATTGGAGGGTACGTGCGTAAAATGGTATAAAATAGCACTCTCACTACATTGTGAATGATTATTTTATATGCGGTAAAATTTCTGTAACCATTAGAAAATGATATTCCTTTCTCAGCTAAGACGCATGCGTACTAATCTGGCTGTTACGCCCCTCCCCCAATTAGTAATATGACAATTCATAGAATAATTATACCCTATAATCCGACGGTTAAAAAAGAATGAGAAAGATACCCGTTAGTAGGAAGCATGTCTCTATGACAACACCAGGAAAAGAAGAAAGACAACGCTGGGTGGAACGTTTTTGTGAGGTTATGATCTGATTGATACACCAGAAGCTGAAGAAGACACCTGAAGGAATTCACGGTTTTTGAAGTGGAATCAGTAACAAAGAAACTGTGGAGATGGGTAAAACGAATTTATGAATGCGTTATCGCAAAAATGACTTAACTGAAAATGAAGTGGTACCTTGTATACTAACTACACTGTTCTGCAGAATATGGAATGAGAAAGCAAAGTCTGATGATAGAGAATTTGAAGTCGTGACAGAGGTAACTACAAAAGTTTTGTAGTTACAATCAGATATGGTATGCTTATTCTCAACAGGCTGGAGAAAAGTACTGAAAAAGAGGCTTAAATATGAATATTCTCTTTGCACAAAGGCAGGATTTTAAAGATCAAATATCTGTAAATATGGAATTTAGAAACCCATCCTAATGCCTTTTATTTTTTTTATTACGAAAAGACATCTGAAAATGTCCACAAAGCAATATGATGGAAGATCTTACGTCACTGTGGCATTACCGTTAAATATGTAAAGCAGATGCAAAGTTATGGAGATGGAATAACGTTAGGTGAATTGCTTCAATTCTCTTGATTTGGAATTTAGTGAAATACTGAAAAAATCCAACGCGACAATGGGCAGGCTGAATGAGATTTGGAAGTCAAATAGACTGAAAGGCGGAGGGATTTTTTACTGAATGATACCATTGGGAAAATTAGAGAAGTATCAGATACAGATGTGCGTGATAGTGTCAGCTGGGCTCCTGTGAGCACCAACAAAGCTGGAAGAGACTGGAGATGCGTGGAGATTTGTGGAAGTGAAAGCACAGGAAAGGTATGAGTGGGGAGAGCCATAGAGGCCTTTGCATCGATTATAGTTATGTCGAAAGCTGGTAGATAACTGTGCATAGATGGTCAGAAAAATAATTTAGATTAACTTTCAAGACTGAGATATTTTTGTATTTCTGTACAGGCAGTGAGAATCCGGTATGAATACAGGATATCAGAAATACAGAAAATTCTGTATATTTGGTAACACTGGACCGTCACCATTTCTTTGCAACATGGAGGCGATGCTGCTAATGATGATGATTTTGATGATGTTGATGATTATACCCTCATGAACTGGAATTTTTAGAAATCAGCATTGTCACATCCTTTTATCCTCACGCCTGCTTGAGCAGGCAGTATTTTCCATTATCCCAATTTTACACGAAATGACTCAGGATTCAGGCAGAATATATATATATATATATATATATATATATATATATATATATATATATATATATATATATATATATATATATATACATATACATATATATATAACTTTATCACATACACATTTGTTCTGTGCATTAGTAAATTACTAAAAGGACCTCATTCAAACTGGATGGTATCTAACGGGTTTTTATTCAGAAAAAACTACAAAAGTTTTCTTGGACAAACAGTCCACATTGTACGGATACTTAATAATGTGGACTGTTTGTCCAAAAAGCTTTTGTAACTTTTCTGAATAAAAACTCCAAGTTAGATACCATCCAGTTTGAATGAGGTCCTTTAGTAACGTATATAATATATATATATATATATATATATATATATATATATATATATATATATATATATATATATATATATATATATATATATATATATATATATATGACTGTACAACGTTTGCTAAATATTGAAAGAACGGCTTCAAAAGAATATATATATTTTTTGTGGTTACAGCAGAGTTTTTGTGCCTGCACTGGATATCTATATTCGCGGATATGTATATTCGCGGTTAGGCATTTTAATATTGTCGGTGCCATTGGTGCAGAACTGATTGTGTTCTGTACAAAAAAAAAAAAAAATCCGGCCGTTGTAGAATTAACCAGCGTTGAATAGAACTGGCACAATGAAGCGTGTGTTGTCGATATGCGGTCGAAAATGGATATAAATATATATAAATATATCAGCGCGGGGCACTGATAAGGACCTGCCTGGATTTGCCAGTAACTTTTTGATTCCTGCTGTGAACGGGGCGAGAGAGGGTCATTCTTCCTTTTTTTTTTTTGAAGATACAACGTCTGGTGACTGGTACCTGAGGATTAATTGTTCCAAGCTCGTTTTTACTTTCTTGTTACCCATTCGTGTTTACTTTGTTGTTTCACTTCCGTGTTTCCTCTGTTGTTCCACGGTCGTGTTTACTTTTGCTAACTATGGTTCGTTTGTTCCAAGTTCGTGTTTACCTTTGTTGTTTCGACTTCTCCAAATTTTTACTTTGTTGTTCCACTTTCGTTTTTGCTATTTTGTAGTTCCACGTTTGTGTTTATGTTGTTGTTCCAAGTTCGTGTTTACTTTGTTCCAAGTTCGTTTTCAGTTCCAAGTTCGTGTTACCTTTGTTGTTCCACTTTCGTTTTTACTTCCTTGTTCCACATTCGGGTTTGCTATGTAGTTCCACGTTTGTGTTTATGTTGTTGTTCCAAGTTCGTGTTTACTTTGTTGTTCCAAGTTCGTTTTCAGTTCCAAGTTCGTGTTACCTTTGTTGTTCCACTTTCGTTTTTACTTCCTTGTTCCACATTCGGGTTTGCTATGTAGTTCCACGTTTGTGTTTATGTTGTTGTTCCAAGTTCGTGTTTACTTTGTTGTGTTCCAAGTTCGTTTTTTTTCAGTTCCAAGTTCGTGTTACTTTGTTGTTCCACTTTCGTTTTTACTTCCTTGTTCCACATTCGGGTTTGCTATGTAGTTCCACGTTTGTGTTTATGTTGTTGTTCCAAGTTCGTGTTTACTTTGTTGTTCCAAGTTCGTTTTCAGTTCCAAGTTCGTGTTACCTTTGTTGTTCCACTTTCGTTTTTACTTCCTTGTTCCACATTCAGGTTTGCTATGTTTGTGTTTTATGTTATTTGTTCCAGTTCGTGTTTAGTTGTTTCCAAGTTCGTTTTTCAGTTCCAAGTTTATGTTGTTGTTCCAAGTTTCTGTTCCACGTTTTGTTTACTTTGTTGTTCCAAGTTCGTTTTCTTTGTTCCAAGTTCGTTTCAAGTTAAGTTCGATACCTTTGTTGTTCCACTTTCGTTTTTACTTCCTTGTTCCACATTCGGGTTTGCTATGTAGTTCCACGTTTGTGTTTATGTTGTTGTTCCAAGTTCGTGTTTACTTTGTTGTTCCAAGTTCGTTTTCAGTTCCAAGTTCTGTTACCTTTGTTGTTCCACTTTCGTTTTACTTCCTTGTTCCACATTCTGGTTTGCTATGTAGTTCCACGTTTGTGTTTATGTTGTTGTTCCAAGTTCGTGTTTACTTTGTTGTTCCAAGTTCGTTTTCAGTTCCAAGTTCGTGTTGCCTTTGTTGTTCCACTTTCGTTTTACTTCCTTGTTCCACATTCGGGTTTGCTATGTAGTTCCGTTTGTGTTTTATGTTGTTGTTCCAAGTTCGTGTTTACTTTGTTGTTCAAGTTCGTTTTCAGTTCCAAGTCGTGTTACCTTTGTTGTTCCACGTTTTTACTGTTCCACCGCTTCCACGTTTGTGTTTATGTTGTTGTTCCACGTTTTACTTTGTTGTTCCAAGTTCGTTTTCAGTTCCAAGTTCGTGTTACCTTTTGTTGTTCCACTTTCGTTTTTACTTTTGTTCCACGGTTTGCTGTAGTTCCACGTTGGTGTTTATGTTGTTGTTCCAAGTTCGTGTTTACTAAGTTCGTTTTCAGTTCCAAGTCCTGTTGTTCCACTTTCGTTTTTACTTCCTTGTTCCACTCTGGCTTTGCTTTTTGTGTTTATGTTGTTGTTCCAAGTTCAGAATTTGTTGTTTCCAAGTTAGTTTTCAGTTCCAAGTTCTTTAATTGACTTTCATTTTTACTTCCTTGTTCCACTTCGGGTTTGCTTTAGTTCCACGTTTTGTTTATGTTGTTGTTCCAAGTTCGTGTTTACTTTGTTGCTCCAGTTTCGTTTTCAGTTCCAAGTTCTGTTACTGTTTGTTCGTCTTTTTTTACTTTGTTGTCCCAATATCCATGTGTACTATGTTGTTCCACGTTGGTTTTATGCTGTGCTGTCCCAAGTTCTTTTGCTCTGTTGTTCCTTTATTATGGCTGACGTTTATCCCCTCTAACATTTACTGCTTTTACGTCACATTATTAGTTACTTTTGATCCTGCTGCTTTATTTCCCTTCCTTTGTCCCTGTTGACCGTCCTTTGCTTTTTTCCTTCCTTTGGTTTTCGAGCCTCATTATGACCCATTGCCACTTACACAACTCTTACACAGAACTGCTATGGTTTGTTACAATCTTCGATAACACTTGTCATTTATAAAGCAGGGGAGTCTCTCTCTCTCTCTCTCTCTCTCTCTCTCTCTCTCTCTCTTCTCTCTCTCTCTCTCTCTCTCATCGTTAGCTGGAAAAGTAAATAAATAGAAATCATAGGAAAGTGAATTAACAGACAAACTATGTATCAAAGAGCATGGTTGAAACTCTCTCTCTCTCTCTCTCTCTCTCTCTCTCTCTCTCTCTCTCATACCCAGTGATGGATGGATGTGCTGTAGGAAGAGGAGGAGGAGGAAAGGGACAAGAGAACGAGAAAGAGAGAAAGAGAAAGAGAGAGAGAGAGAGAGAGAGAGATGGGGGAGGGGATGAGGGACTAATTCAAATCCGATTTCGCATAAGAGGATTCAGTGGTCAGCGGTTCAAATACCACTTTCAGGAAAAGTGAAATTCTATTGGCGGATAAAACCCTTGAAATTTTGAGCCCTTCCATTGTGCCTAACGGGGGGATTATATAGATTCGGGCATGGAGAGCACGCAGGAGAATACCTGTGCTCGCGCGCTGTGAATATGTACCAGCGAATTTTTATATGCTTGTTTGCTTGCATGCATTGAGTGCCTGTGCGGGCACTTACACACACATACTTATATACATGGATATATATATGTATATATATACAGTAAATATGCATACATACATACACACTTATGTACATTTGACATATAATATATATACTATATACATATATATATATATATATATATATATATATATATATATATATATATGTATACATACATACATACATACATACATACATACACGTGTGTGTGTGTGAATATGTGTGTGTATCCAAAAACATTAAGGGGAGTAAGTTGGCTCAGTGGGTCAAAGTCTCTGTTCATCTTTGTTTCTAAACCGTGCAGCGGTTCGAATCCCACTAGTGACGAAGCGCATTTCAGTTGAAATTCCCTTTGGGTGAATGTTATTCTCGAACTATAGTGTACTGGATATTAAACGAGATCTGTGGATATAAATATATCACAGTGTGACAATATATATATATACATGTATATATATATATAAATATATATATGTATATATATATATATTATATATATATATATATATAT
>NC_089770.1:12801000-12806000 GCF_040412425.1 Macrobrachium rosenbergii | reverse complement strand
ATCCATAATGCGGATATATATATATATATATATATATTATATATATACACACTATACACACACATACACACACTTGCATTCCTCTGAATGCGGACTTTACACACGCGCTCACACACACTCGCATCAAACGTTAACCCCAAAAGTTTTTAAATTTCTCTCCCAAGAGAGAGAGAGAGAGAGAGAGAGAGAGAGAGAGAGAGAGAGAGAGAGAGCAGCGGTCTCTAATACATTTCATCTCCCTTTAGGCTTTTGACAAACCCGCCACCTGAATAATTAAACATCAAAAGGAGGGTAAAACTGAGCCGTTCGGTTTGTACAGTATATATTTAAATGTCGGATATTTTTATAACCCAATTTCGGCCGTCATTTGTTTGGTTATTTCATCTGGCGTTTTTTCGCAGGGTCATTCGTACTCGCCTGTTCGGTCTCGGGTTATTTCTGTTTATCTGTGTTTGCCTGTTTGTTCCGGAGTTATTGGTGTTCCTCGTATTTTCTCATTACTTCTTTTTCGATAAGGTTTGTATTTGATCAGATGTTAGGAGAATCATCTGTATTGAATTCTTTGAGCGAGAATTAATCAAATATTCGTATGTTTATTTTACTGAGTGTTATTAATATTACCCGTATTTACTTCTTGCTTCCCGTGTTATTAAAGAGATTATCCGTATATGCTTATTTGATCCTATTTTGTTTAATGATGTAATCTGTACTTACTAAGTTGCCCCCAAAAGATAACTATTACTTTATACGCATTTGCTTCTTTGCTCCTGCGTAATCCAAATTATCCGTATTTAGCTTTATTTCTATCTTCCTTTTCCCTTATTTATCTCGTTGTTTCTCTCTCACAATATTGGCTTCTCACTCTGACCCAGCGCTTTGTTCATTTTTGGGGTGGGGTTGCTAGCCTTGCACCCACACGGATGTCACGGGAGGTTATGTTTGACCTCCATTTCTCTGGCCTCATCACGACCCACTTTTTATTATTATTATTATTAATTCTATTATTATTATTATTACTTAGTAGGGGGTTAGTGACGTCAGTGCACCTCATCTGGTGCACTGTAGGCAAAACTAAAGGTTCTTTGCAGCATCCCTTCGGCCTGTAGCTGCACTCACATTTAACCTTTAACTTTATCTCTGTTCCCACCTCCTCTCTTCCATCTTGCTGTCCAACCACTCCAACTCCCTCTTTTCACCTTGAGAGCTGAATGGCTGAAAGCGATCCAGTGCTTTGCCGTGTACCCAAATTTTCATAAATCAATTATTGTTATTATTTTTATTTTGTTAAAAAGAATGGTAGAATGAGCGGAACTAATTTTATAAAATGTCTTCTCAATTCTTCTCACTATTTTCTTTTCTTCAAGGCTGATTTGCTAAGAGCTGGCCGATGTACATAATCTCATATCTGCTCTTAGCAGATATCAGCCTTGAGAAAAAAGAGAATTGTGAGAAGAATTGTGAAGACATTGTATACGATCAGTTCCACTGATGCTGCTATCCTCGTTAACAAAACTTACTTAAAAGAGGGTCTACTCCATTATTATTATTATTATTATTATTATTATTATTATTATTATTATTGGTTTCCCTAAATATTCTATCCGTTCGTGACAGCTCAAAGCTTTGATAAATGAGGTGGGATGATCGTAGGGGTTTCCGCTCCTATCTATAAGTGAATGTGGAATTAAGCGGTACAAACAGTTACGGCTAAACGTCACGGTACAGCTCAATCGGTTATGGGTCAAATTGAGACCCGAAACGCAACAGAGTCAGTTCCGTCAATATCGGATACCTTTATGACCTTAGAAAGGAGTCAAGATCTGGCAGTTTTAAGTAATTTATGGAGCGTACTTATCGTTTATTATATTTTTTTTTTTTTAGAAATGAGAGTAAATTGAAGGCTTTAGCCGTTGTAGTTAATGTCATATCATCATTGAAACTGTGTCATCAAAGTGATTGATGGGTTTTCCAGCGGTGTTTTGTTTTGGTGGTGGCCAAATTTATTTAAAACTTTAGATGACGCACACATCTATATGCATGTATATATACATGCGTATTTGTGTATGAATGCCTATTTACTTTAAGAATACTGAAACCAAAATAAAGAATGGATATATATAATGGATATATATATTATATATATATATGTATACATACATACATATGTATATATATGTATATGTATATACATACATATATATATGTATGTATATATACATACAAATATGTGTATATTATATATATATATATATATATATATATATATATATATATATATATATATATATATATATATATATATATATATAATATAAATATAAATATAAATCTGTGCGTGAGAGCGCGCGTGTTTATTAAATAATTCGTTCTGAAAACCAATTAGAGAAGCATAACTCATTCAATTCCCGTGATTTTTCCAAAATAGTTTTCCCGAGTTCTTTTTCACGTAACGATATTTTTGCAAATGTAAAAAAAAAACGTAGTCTCTTGTATTGATTCCGTGGGACACTCTTTTGTAAATTAAAAAAATATATATTTTGATTCGAATTTTTTTCCATTTTGTATTCTCAATTTCCATTACTTTGGTTACGCTTTTGAAAAAAGTTATTTAGTTTCTAGGTTGTTGTTTTTTTAAATATTTTTTTTTTTTTTTTTTTTTTTGGCTGACGAATTTGCGCTCGAAAACTTAAACATATTTCTTTCGCTTGAATTTTTACGTGGGCCAACCCTCTTGCATCCGGGCTTGGGACCGACTTGAGCGGGTAAATCTCGTGGTAACTTACGATTTTATTATGAAGGTGGTCTTTCTTAATTTTTATTTAACCTAAAGATTAAATTTCCTATTAATTTTTCGTCTTTTCATAAAGATTTGATATTTTTCATTTTTATAATTCTTTTACTAATCCTGAAAATCAAATTTATCATTGTATAATTACTCGACTTTTCATAAAGATGTAACATTTTTCATTATAATAAAAATAGCGAAAACAGTAAACACATTTTCATCTTGACGATTTAATAAAGAGAACAAAATTTACATTTAGTCATTAATAACGTTCCCTGTAATCGGAAAAATTTTTCAAAGAGAAACACACTCACGCCCACTCACTCAACAAAAACGAAGAAATGAAAAAAATCCCGGTTTATGAAAAGGGAGCTATTTGCTTAATCATATTTGTTCTTTTGAAACACGCGCGTCACTCAGTCAACAGTGGCCATGTTTGTCCAGAATATAATAAGGTAACTTCATTAGCAGTTCGGACAAATATTGGACGCGTAGCGAAACGCGTGGACTGATTTTGTGTCCGCTGCGTTGAGTTAAGTAAGATGAAACTTGGTATAGCAAAAAAAAAAAAAAATAAATAATGACGCTTAAGAGAAGGCACGATTCATTAAGTAAAAAAAATTTTTGTAATTTGTGGATATGTTTTTGTGTTTGGTGAATGATGTTGATTACTTATATTATTTACAGTCTTAGTTTATTTCTATACCATTAGAATTGCGTGATAGCTTGTAAAGCGAGTAGATGAAGTTAAGGCTTATTGATATGGGTATAATAATAATAATAATAATAATAATAATAATAATAATAATAATAATAATAATAATAATAATAATAATAATAATAATTTTCTTATTTTGGTCCACGCACGAAAATTCTGGTTTGTGAAACATTGCTTTGCAAGTTAATACTCTTTTTGTGTTTTCCAATAATAATAATAATAATAATAATAATAATAATAATAATAATAATAATAATAATAATAATAATAATAATAATTTTCTTATTTTGGTCCACGTATGAAAATTCTGGTTTGTGGAACATTGCTTTGCAAGTTAATACCCTTTTTGTGTTTTCCAATATAATAATAATAATAATAATAATAATAATAATAATAATAATAATAATAATAATAATAATAATAATAATAATAATAATAATAATAATAATAATAATAATAATAATTTTTCTTTTTTCATCTACATATGAGCATCCTGGTTTGTGGAACATTGCTTTGCAATTGATAGACTTTTTGTTTTTTCCAGTAAAGATAATATTAATAATATTAACAATTTACACAACAATGTAAAAATATTTATATAATTAAAAGAAAATATGCACAAGAATGTGTATACAACAAGAAGAAAAATATAAGCACAAATTCCACTTAAAGGGTCTTTTTCTCCAATAGTCAACTGAAGCGTGACAATTCGTCGACTTTTTTTTTTTTGATAATAATAACAATAATCATAATGGCACAAGCAGATAATCGAACTCGGTAGGCAGAAACGTGTGGTTTTGCACCACAATAATTGCTGTGATTATCGCAGCAGGAAGCCATTTCATCGGTATTAGTTCCTTGAAAACCCACATTGACCTTCCCATATTTTTTTTCTCTCTCTCTCTCTCTCTCTCTCTCTCTTCTCTCTCTCTCTCTCTCTCATTTCTCTCTTTCTCAGTACTCAGTTACTCATGATTTGTGCAAAATTCACTATCTAACTATTTCGTTATAAAACCTCTTTCTCATGTCTCACTCAGTTACTTCTTTAAAATAAACAAGATTTGTAATGACTGACGAGAGGTTGACAAACAAAGGAGAGAGGAGCAGAATTCAATATTAGTTTATTACAAATTATCTAGTTGACAATAAACTCTTTATTACGTGTCTTAAAAATAAAACCTTTTAACTGACCAGCACAATAATTACATTACATAAATTCAGAACAATGAGATCATCAAAATTCAAAACCATAAGTGAGTCAGTTACAGAGATGAAACTCTGGCATCACCAGACAAACTTTGAGAAACACTAATGAGGACAACTCCGACAAACCGACACAACCATCTTCCTCAAGTGACTCAAAAATGAAGACATTTTCCAGACCATGACAGAGCCGAAATTTTCAAAAACTCTCCATTGCTCTGCAAAAATTAATCTGCCGATCTCCAGACAACCTGACTTCTTTGCAAACAAGGAGAAACAACAAAAAGGAGGCAA